>NW_025900841.1:0-28370 GCF_022539505.1 Lolium rigidum | reverse complement strand
CCCCCCTTCGTAAGGCCTAACTATTGCAGATATTAAACTAATCCTTGATGAACAAGGAGCAACCGTAATGGATCAGATCTACTAAATAATGATCAAGCGGGGTGCCGCCCCCACACCTAGGATAGGTGTGAGGGCGGCTAGATATGCAAGGGTTGCACTACGATAGCATGTTTAAACGAAGAACAATGCTAACCCTAACATATCTATGATAACTACGTTGCTCGCCATCAAAAACGCTTCAGTACGAGCAACGCATGAACAACGTGGAGCTTAGTCTGCCTAGATCGCAAGATGCGATCTAGGCAAGCATGTCGCTACCGGATAGAAACCCTCGAGACGAAGGAGTTGGCGATGCGCCGAGATTGATTTGTTGGTTGAACGTGTGTTGTTGTTTATTCCATAAACCCTAGATACATATTTATAGTCCAGCGGACTTTCTAACGTGGGAATAATCCCCACCGTGTACGAGACAAACTCTAACTTCTAATCTAGGATGCAATCTACTATAATTAAAGATACAAGGGCAATCTAGCCCAACTTAGCATAACAGGCCGATTCTTGTGCTTTCTTCTACGTATATCTTCAAGTCCATCTTAATCGCGGCCCACCTCTGACTCGGTCAAATTCTGGTGATAACACATGCCCCCCTGGTTTTGGCAATGATAATTCCAAAACCACTCTGTTTTTCCTTCGAAGGGTCATGTCGCGGCAGAGCAGAGCCGTCATTATTATGCCCTGTCTTCTCAGCTTCTCTGCAAAATTCGATAGTTCTGGCATCATCTCCTCGGAAACTGTAATGGCATTAAATCTCCACCAGGCTCCTTATTATTTAACCGTGCCGATCGATTAGCCCTCTTCATCACCTTCCTCTGTCCCAGCTATCGGCAACAAAAAACCCTCTTCTCCAGCAGCCATGTCTTCCTCTTCCTCCTCTGCCTCAGGCCTCTCCCTCCAATCGTCGCCGAAGAACAAGAAAGAGGGCGACCTCCACTGCGACGAGGCGAACCCCACCTCCTCCGATAAGGGCGAAGACGACAAGGACGAAGTAGAGAAGACCAAGGCCTCCCCTCCGCCGGAGCTCCCGTCGAAGAAGCGCTCCCGCACATGGGCGGACAGCCGAAGACGACGATGTTGACGAGGAAGGAGAAAAGGAGGAGGAGGAAGACGATTCCTCCTCCTCGCCGGGCTACCCGCCGGCGAAGCGCTTCCGCAGTTGGGCGGATAGCGAGGATGATGATGATGACGGGGAGGAGGAGGAAGCTCCAGCCGCCGGCTGGGGCAGCAGCGACGAGGAGCTCCCTGGGAGCAGCGCCGACGACCTCGACGACGGCGATGATGAGGACAGCGACGACTAGTAGAGTAGGACTAGTTGTAGCAGTGCATTAGGCACCAGATCCCTCTTTTGAGAGCCATCGGCTCTTTCTTGTAAAGCCGCTCCTTTTGAATTAATGAAAATTGTTCTTTCAATTAATCCGATTTCACCCCTCCTGCTTGTCATACCAAGACCGATAGCAACGTATCGGATTCCTTTTCCTCCGGAAACCCGTGAAGCCGGACTCAAATGTCGATTAGACCGTCATCGAGTACTTCTCAAATTCAGACTGCGATTTGATCTGATCATAATTTTTTTACAATCCTTTAGCCGATGACTATTCATCGGTTATTTGAGAATCCAGCCCCTTTCCATAGCTTTTAGCAGTTTTCTTTTGCAACACCTGAACTGCTTTCAGAGAAGACCACGACGCAGGGTCAGTCGATGCGACTCCAATCGGCTCCCAAAAACAGAGCATCTGCCAAGCTAACTGCCCCCCGAGCCTTAATCAAGGCGAGCATAGCAATGGGCTAACCAAACGTGTCGCCATTGGTTCCCAAGTCATGATGCAGAGCCAGCCGATTTCAACGAAATCGGCTCTCCAGAGCAGAGAACCTTCCGGGTGAGCTGCCCCCCGAGCTTCTTCAGTCCACTTCATGCCTTGCAGGTCAAACGGCTCCTTTCCTTTGGCGGATCTAATGCAATCCATCCTTGACCTGATCTGCACGTCCAGGTTGCTCTTGTCTTTGTTTCTTGAAGAGAGGATCCGAGCCCTTAAACCACTCCATTGAGGAGTTCTCCCATCATAGTCTCTCTTCGTGCTCCATTGACCCTCTGATAGTTATACCTCTTGAGTCGAATTTTTTTTGAATTTTTTACGGCCGATTTATGTATCGGCCCCCATACTTCAATACCCATTATCAAAGGATACCTTAGGCTGCTGGGCATTTGAAAGATACCCTCGTGTTTTATCCACCTAGGTGCCCCCCGAGCCGATCCTTTCAAGGAATTTGATGGTATCGGCTTTGTTGGACCAAATATTGAGCCCAGGCAGAATGGATGGTGATGATAATTTTGGCCGATTGCTGGAATCGGCCTCCACGTTGCTTGCTCGGTGAAGGTTTTGTGAGGTCCCTTCATAAATTTTCTAGAGCCGATCACAAGGATCAGCTTCGCCAAATTTGCTCATCGCTTTGCTTCAGCTATTCGGCCAGGCTGGTGGATAAAACCAGCCCAACCTCTGACTTGATGCGCCTGCTGTCGTCCACCTTGAGTGCGTCGTAGGATCGTGGAGCATTAAGCTCCGTCGGCAGGACAAGCACCATGTTTGTGCCAGCCGATGTTTCATCATCGGCTTTCCTCTGCTTTGGGCGCCACTCCATTTTCCGTGGTCGACCCTCTTCGTCCAGGGTTCGCTGAACTTTCGCGGCCAGATCAGGTCGTGCCTTCCTTAATGTATGCAGGTATAACCTTTCGGCTTCCTCCAGGCCGCGCAAACGCTGAACCCTGCGCTTTTGTGAACGGCTGAGTCCGTCAGGGCACCACCTTGGCCGGTGGTACCTGTCTTCCTCTTCTTCTCCCTCGTCTTCTGAATCCTCAAGATCTGCCCAACGAGGTGACTCAGCGCGTTTGCTTTGTGGCGGGAGAGGCCCTAGGCGCTTGAACACAGACACGTTGGCTACCTCCTTCTTCTTCTGGTTGCATTCTGGGCAGTTGCCTATTGTTGGCAATCGGCTCATTCCTGAGTCCCAGCAGTGTCTGAAGAAGGGGCAGTCCCAGTGCCTGTCGTTGTCGTCCTGCTCCCTTGATCTTTCTGTGGCACGGCGCTCGTGCTCCTCCTCATCGCGATCATGCCGACGATGTCTTCTGGCTTCTCTAGCCAGACGATCTTTTTTCATCATCATCAGTGGATCGTCGGCGTTGGTCATACTGACTCACATACTTGTTGAGGAGGTGATCAGAGAGGGGTCGTTGATATCTCATGTTCCTCACTTCTCCCTCTGTGACGTAGCGCTTGCCATCATGTCGGAGCCGATCGCGTGGAGCGGCCTCCTCTGTGTCCTTGCTACGAGAGCAGCCTGCCCTCGTCTCCATCTTCGCCGCAGTGTTTCCCGAGTCCTACCATGTTGATGCCGAACGAGGATCCCGGCCGGCAACCTTCGGGGTAAGTGCACTCCACCATGTTAACGGCGGGGAAGGGCTGGGTGTCGACCTTCATGGCGTACTGGTTGAAAATTAGACGCCCTTTTTCTATCGCCGCTTGGATGTGCTGACGCCATACCCTGCAGTCGTTGGTGGCATGGGAGAGCGAGTTGTGCCATTTGCAGTATGGCTTTCCATTCAGCTCTTGCGCCGTGGGGAATTTGAGACCTTCAGGTATCTTCAATCGCTTTTCCTTGAGTAGGAGGTCGAAGATTTGTTCAGTCTTGGTCACGTCAAAATCAAATCCCCTAGGCGGGCCTCGGTGGCTTTACCCATTTGCATGACACGGGGGTTCCTCCCGAGTCCATTCAGACCACTCGCTACCTCTTGATCTCCCGCGAAGCTTCGTCTTCCTTCGCATCAACCAGGACTACCGCACGCTTGAACTTGTCTCGGTATAGGTCCGGGTGGCGCTGTTCATATGCCGACGCTTCGAACCATATGCGCCAGTGAGGGATAGTTTGCTTGGGAGGCCATGTCCTTGAGCGGTGTTGCAAGGCCTGCTACTGCCAACTCGACTGCTTCTTTTTCAGTTATACGAACCGAATAACATCGGTTCCTAAGATTCCTGAAGCGCTGGATATATTCTGTAACAGTTTCTCCGCGCCTCTGACGTAGTTGTGCTAGATCGGCAAGGCCAGACTCGGAAGCCTCTGAGTGATACTGCATATGGAACTGCTCTTCCAACTGCTTCCAAGTCCGGATGGAGTCTGGTGGCAATGAGGTGTACCATCCGAAAGCCGATCCCGTGAGGGATTGTGAGAAGAGCCTCACGCGTAGCTGATCCGACACTGAAGCCGGTCCTAGTTGCGCCAAATATCGGCCCACGTGCTCGATGGAGCTGGAACCATCTGATCCACTGAATTTGGAGAAATCAGGGAGCCGATATTTAGGTGGCAGCGGGATCATCTCGTACTCGTCGGGGTACGGCTTGGAATAGCCGATTGCCCTCCTTTTCGGCACCATGCCGAACTGGTCTCTCAGTATGGTACTGATCTGATCCGCTGTGCTGGCTGCAGGAGTTGAACTCTGAATATTCGCCGGGGTGGCGTACTTTGCCAGTCATGCTTGCTTTTCCAGCTCTGAGCCAACTGCAGGAGCTGGGCTCTGGAGGTTCGTCGGGGTGGCGTACTTGGTTAGCCACATCTGCTTCTCGAGATCCGTTGTCGACGTCCCTCCCGTCTTCGCCGGAGTCCCCGATGTTGTGGCCTGGTTCGTGAGAGCCCGGCTGCCGCAATCTGGCACATAAGTGCACGCGTACCCGTGGGGGATCTCCTTGGGCGCCTCAGGCAAGAACTGGTAGTCACTAGGGTCACCACCAATCTTGTAGACGACGAATGCCGGTGTAGCCGGCACTTCTGGTGCTGCCAACGCAAACGGCAGCGGCGGACGGGACTGGAGTGGCAACTCTCCTTGATGCGTCCCGAGAGCTGGTCCTGACGGCGAGTACTGGTGCCTCATGATTTCCTGGATCACGCGAAGAGCGACACGCTCCAACGTGTTAACCAGGTTCTCAGAGTGGCGGTGTAGCGAGTGAGCCACCAAGAAGTTGATCTCCTGCCGCAGGGACCTGGTGCGTTCCTCCGATGGGTGATACGTCTCCGACGTATCGATAATTTCTTATGTTCCATGCCACATTATTGATGTTATCTACATGTTTTATGCACACTTTATGTCATATTCGTGCATTTTCTAGAACTAACCTATTAACAAGATGCCGAAGTGCCGATTCTTTGTTTCTGCTGTTTTTGGTTTCGTAAATCCTAGTAAGGAAATATTCTCGGAATTGGACGAAATCAAAGCCCGGGGCCTATTTTCTCACGAAGCTTCCGGAAGTCCGAAGGAGAGACGAAGAGGGGCCACGGAGGGGCCACACCCTAGGGCGGCGCGGCCCCCCCTTGGCCGCGCCGGCCCGTGGTGTGGGGCCCCGTGCCGCCTCTTGACCTGCCCTTCCGCCTATAAAAAGTCTCCGTGACGAAACCCCCGCATCGAGAGCCACGATACGGAAAACCTTCCGCAGACGCCGCCAACGCCGATCCCATCTCGGGGGATCCGAGA
The DNA here is from genome assembly GCF_022539505.1 of Lolium rigidum. NCBI lineage: Eukaryota > Viridiplantae > Streptophyta > Magnoliopsida > Poales > Poaceae > Lolium > Lolium rigidum. The sequence goes on along the minus strand of NW_025900841.1, from coordinate 22,798 downwards.
GATCGCCTCCGGCACCCTGCCGGAGAGGGGAATCATCTCCCGGAGGACTCTACGCCGCCATGGTCGCCTCCGGTGTGATGTGTGAGTAGTCTACCCCTGGACTATGGGTCCATAGCAGTAGCTAGATGGTTGTCTTCTCCCCATTGTGCTATCATTGTCGGATCTTGTGAGCTGCCTAACATGATCAAGATCATCTATCCGTAATTCTATATGTTGCGTTTGTTGGGATCCGATGAATAGAGAATACTTGTTATGTTGATTATCAAAGTTATGCTTATGTGTTGTTTATGATCTTGCATGCTTTCCGTTACTAGTAGATGCTCCGGCCAAGTAGATGCTTGTAACTCCAAGAGGGAGTATTTATGCTCGATAGTGGGTTCATGCTCGCATTGACACCGGGACAGAGGACGTAAAGTTCTAAGGTTGTGTTGTGTCTGTTGCCACTAGGGATAAAACATTGATGCTATGTCTAAGGATGTAGTTGTTGATTACATTACGCACCATACTTAATGCAATTGTCTCGTTGCTTTGCAACTTAATACTCGGAGGGGTTCGGATGATAACCTCGAAGGTGGACTTTTTAGGCATAGATGCGGTTGGATGGCGGTCTATGTACTTTGTCGTAATGCCCAATTAAATCTCACTATACTCATCATGATATGTATGTGCATTGTCATGCTCTCTTTATTTGTCAATTGCCCAACTATAATTTGTTCACCCAACATGCTTGTTCGTCTTATGGGAGAGACACCTCTAGTGAACTGTGGACCCCGGTCCAATTCTCTTTACTGAAATACAATCTACTCGCAATACTTGTTCTACTCGTTTTCCGCAAACAATCATCTTCCACACAATACGGTTAATCCTTTGTTACAGCAAGCCGGTGAGATTGACAACCTCACCTGTTTCGTTGGGGCAAAGTACTTTGGTTGTGTTGTGCAGGTTCCACGTTGGCGCCGGAATCCTCGGTGTTGCGCCGCACTACATCCCGCCGCCATCAACCTTCAACGTGCTTCTTGGCTCCTCCCGGTTCGATAAACCTTGGTTTCTTTTCGAGGAAAACTTGCTGCTGTGCGCATCATACCTTCCTCTTGGGGTTGCCCAACGAACGTGTGAAATACACGCCATCAAGCACATTTTCTGGCGCCGTTGCCGGGGATCTGAAGAAAAGCTACACCACGGAAATTGCTAACTCCCACGGCAACAGCACATTTTCTGGCGCCGTTGCCGGGGAGATCAAGACACGCTGCAAGGGGAGTCTCCACTTCTCAATCTCTTTACTTTGTTTTTGTCTTGCTTAGTTTTATTTACTACTTTGTTTGCTGCACTAAATCAAAATACAAAAAAATTAGTTGCTAGTTTTACTTTATTTGCTATCTTGTTCGCTATATCAAAAACACAAAAAAAATTAGTTTACTTGCATTTACTTTATCTAGTTTGCTTTATTTACTGTTGCTAAAATGGCCAACGCTGAAAATACTAAGTTGTGTGACTTCACAACCACAAATAATAATGATTTCTTATGCACACCTATTGCTCCACCTGCTACTACAGCGAGAATTCTTTGAAATTAAACCTCGCTTTACTCGAATCTTGTTATGCGAGATCAATTTTCCAGTGTTAGTTCGATGATGCTGCTGCCCATCTTAATAATTTTGTTGAACTATGTGAAATGCAAAAATATAAAGATGTAGATGGTGATATTATTAAACTAAAATTGTTCCCTTTCTCATTAAGAGGAAGAGCTAAAGATTGGTTGCTATCTCTCGCCTAAGAATAGTATTGATTCATGGACTAAATGCAAGGATGCTTTTATTGGTAGATATTATCCCCCTGCTAAAATTATATCTTTGAGGAGTAGCATAATGAATTTTAAACAATTAGATACTGAACATGTTGCTCAAGCTTGGGAAAGAATGAAATCTCTCGGTAAAAAATTGCCCAACCCATGGATCGACTACTTGGATGATCATCCAAACTTTCTATGCGGGACTAAATTTTTCTTCACGGAATTTATTGGATTCAGCTGCTGGAGGTACCTTTATGTCCATCACTCTTGGTGAAGCAACAAAGCTTCTTGATAATATGATGATCAATTACTCGGAATGGCACACGGAAAGAGCTCCACAAGGTAAGAAGGTAAATTCTGTCGAAGAAACCTCTTCCTTGAGTGATAAGATTGATGTTATTATGTCTATGCTTGTGAATGGTAGGCCTAATGTTAATTCTAATAATGTTCCGTTAGCGTCATTAGTTGCTCAAAAAGAATATGTTGATGTGAATTTCATAAAAAATAACAATCACAATGATTCTAGGCCATACCCTGCTAATGGTAACTCTTATGGTAGATATGCTTCACCTAATGAAGAAAAGATGCTAGAAATTGAAAGATCCACCAAGAGCTTTATGCAATCACAATATGAGCAAAATAAATTGTTTACTAAAACTATGAATGAGCAATCTACCTTGTTGAAGAATATAGGGAATCAACTCGAAAATCTGAATAGGGAGATCTCGGGGTTGCAAACTAAACTTGCTAATGCTGAAACCCGAATCTCATACATGTCTGCATCACAATCTTCTTTAATTAATAGAATGGCTGCTAAACCTGAGGATTTAGATGATAAAATTACTACTACAGCAAATTCCATTCAAGTTAGAATTAATGAGAATATAAGATTAATGGCTGAACTGCGTGCTAGGTGGGATAGAGAAGAAAATGAAAAACTAGCTAAAGTTTGGACAATTACCACCACTAGTAATGCTAATGCTACACATGTTGCTGCACCTCCTACTAATACTAATAAAAGAATTGGTGTTAGCAATGTTTCCACTTCTAATGCAAAGCGCGAAAACCGCTCGAAACCGCTAAAACTGCTGAAACCGCTCGTGATAAAGCCGCTGAAATTTTTTCCAACATTGGGGATGATGATCCCATTGCTTTAGATTATAATGGTTTGAATTTTGATGATTGCCACATCTCTGAAGTTATAAAGTTCTTGCAAAAACTTGCTAAAAGTCCTAATGCTAGTGCTATAAATTTGGCTTTCACGCATCATATTACAAATGCTCTCATAAAAGCTAGAGAAGAGAAACTAGAGCGCGAAGCCTCTATTCCTAAAAAGCTAGAGGATGGTTGGGAGCCCATCATTAAGATGAAGGTTAAAGATTTTGATTGTAATGCTTTATGTGATCTTGGTGCAAGTATTTCTGTTATGCCTAAGAAAATTTATAATATGCTTGACTTGCCACCGTCGAAAAATTGTTATTTGGATGTTAATCTTGCTGATCATTCTACAAAGAAACCTTTGGGTAAAGTTGATAATGTTCGCATTACCGTTAACAATAATCTTGTTCCCGTTGATTTTGTTGTCTTGGATATTGAATGCAATGCATCTTGTCCCATTATATTGGGAAGACCTTTTCTTCGAACTCGTTGGTGCTACCATTGATATGAAGGAAGGTAATATAAAATATCAATTTCCTCTCAAGAAAGGTATGGAGCACTTCCCTAGAAAGAGAATGAAGTACCCTTTTGATTCTATTATGAGAACAAATTATGATGTTGACACTTCGTCTCTTGATAATACTTGATACACACTTTCGCGCCTAGCCGAAAGGCGTTAAAGAAAAGCGCTTATGGGAGACAACCCATGTTTTACCTACAGTACTTTGTTTTTATTTTGTGTCTTGGAAGTTGTTTACTACTGTAGCAACCTCTCCTTATCTTAGTTTTGTGTTTTGTTGTGCCAAGTTAAGCCGTTGATAGAAAAGTAAGTACTAGATTTGGATTACTGCGCAGTTCCAGATTTCTTTGCTGTCACGAATCTGGGTCCACCTCCCTGTAGGTAACTCAGAAAATTATGCCAATTTACGTGCATGATCCTCAGATATGTATGCAACTTTCATTCAATTTGAGCATTTTCATTTGAGCAAGTCTGGTGCCATTTTAAAATTCGTCAATACGAACTGTTCTGTTTTGACAGATTCTGCCTTTTATTTCGCGTTGCCTCTTTCGCTATGTTGGATGAATTTCTTTGATCCACTAATGTCCAGTAGCATTATGCAATGTCCAGAAGTGTTAAGAATGATTGTGTCACCTCTGAATATGTCAATTTATATTGTGCACTAACCCTCTAATGAGTTGTTTCGAGTTTGGTGTGGAGGAAGTTTTCAAGGATCAAGAGAGGAGTATGATGCAACATGATCAAGGAGAGTGAAAGCTCTAAGCTTGGGGATGCACCCGGTGGTTCACCCCTGCATATATCAAGAAGACTCAAGCGTCTAAGCTTGGGGATGCCCAAGGCATCCCCTTCTTCATCGACAACATTATCAGGTTCCTCCCCTGAAACTATATTTTTATTCCATCACATCTTATGTGCTTTTTCTTGGAGCGTCGGTTTGTTTTTGTTTTTTTTTTGTTTTGTTTGAATAAAATGGCTCCTAGCATTCACTTTATGGGAGAGAGACACGCTCCGCTGTAGCATATGGACAAGTATGTCCTTGGTTTCTACTCATAGTATTCATGGCGAAGTTTCTCCTTCGTTAAATTGTTATATGGTTGGAATTGGAAAATGATACATGTAGTAATTGCTATAAATGTCTTGGGTAATGTGATACTTGGCAATTGTTGTGCTCATGTTTAAGCTCTTGCATCATATGCTTTGCACCCATTAATGAAGAAATACATAGAGCATGCTAAAATTTGGGTTGCATATTTGGTTTCTCTAAGGTCTAGATAATTTCTAGTATTGAGTTTGAACAACAAGGAAGACGGTGTAGAGTCTTATAATGTTTTCAATATGTCTTTTATGTGAGTTTTGCTGCACCGGTTCATCCTTGTGTTTGTTTCTAATAAGCCTTGCTAGCCTAAACCTTGTATCGAGAGGGAATACTTCTCATGCATCCAAAATACTTGAGCCAACCACTATGCCATTTGTGTCCACCATACCTACCTACTACATGGTATTTTCCGCCATCCCAAAGTAAATTGCTTGAGTTCTACCTTTAAAATTCCATCATTCACCTTTGCAATATATAGCTCATGGGACAAATAGCTTAAAAACTATTGTGGTATTGAATATGTAATTATGCACTTTATCTCTTATTAAGTTGCTTGTTGTGCGATAACCATGTTTACTCGGGGACGCCATCAACTATTCATTGTTGAATTTCATGTGAGTTGCTATGCATGTTCGTCTTGTCCGAAGTAAGGGCGATCTACACTGAGTTGAATGGTTTGAGCATGCATATTGTGAGAGAAGAACATTGGGCCGCTAACTAAAGCCATGATTCATGGTGGAAGTTTCAGTTTTGGACAAATATCCTCAAATCTCAAATGAGAAAATTATTAATTGTTGTCAAATGCTTAAAGCATTAAAAGAGGAGTCCATTATCTGTTGTCTATGTTGTCCCGGTATGGATGTCTAAGTTGAGAATAATCAAAAGCGAGAAATCCAAATGCGAGCTTTCTCCTTAGACCTTTGTACAAAGCGGCATAGAGGTACCCCTTTGTGAAACTTGGTTAAAGCATATGTATTGCGGTGATAATCCAGGTAGTCCAAGCTAATTAGGACAAGGTGCGGGCACTATTGGTACACTATGCATGAGGCTTGCAACTTATAAGATATAATTTACATGATGCATATGCTTTATTACTACCGTTGACAAAATTGTTTCATGTTTTCAAAATCAAAGCTCTAGCACAAATATAGCAATCGATGCTTTTCCTCTATGAGGACCATTCTTTTACTTTCAATGTTGAGTCGAGTTCACCTATTTCTCTCCACCTTAAGAAGCAAACACTTGTGTGAACTGTGCATTAATTCCTACATACTTGCTTATTGCACTTATTATATTACTCTATGTTGACAATATCCATGAGATATACATGTTACAAGTTGAAAGCAACCGCTGAAACTTAATCTTCTTTTGTGTTGCTTCAATACCTTTACTTTGAATTATTGCTTTATGAGTTAACTCTTATGCAAGACTTATTGATGCTTGTCTTGAAGTGCTATTCATGAAAAGTCTTTGCTATATGATTCACTTGTTTACTCATGTCATATACATTGTTTTGATCGCTGCATTCACTACATATGCTTTACAAATAGTATGATCAAGATTATGATGGCATGTCACTCCGAAATTATCCGTGTTATCGTTTTACCCGCTCGGGACGAGCAGAACTAAGCTTGGGGATGCTGATACGTCTCCGACGTATCGATAATTTCTTATGTTCCATGCCACATTATTGATGTTATCTACATGTTTTATGCACACTTTATGTCATATTCGTGCATTTTCCGGAACTAACCTATTAACAAGATGCCGAAGTGCCGCTTGCTGTTTTCTCGCTGTTTTTGGTTTCAGAAATCCTAGTAAGGAAATATTCTCGGAATTGGACGAAATCAAAGCCCAGGGGCCTATTTTCTCACGAAGCTTCCGGAAGTCCGAAGGAGAGACGAAGAGGGGCCACGGAGGGGCCACACCCTAGGGCGGCGCGGCCCCCTTGGCCGCGCCGGCCCGTGGTGTGGGGCCCCGTGCCGCCTCTTGACCTGCCCTTCCGCCTATAAAAAGTCTCCGTGACGAAACCCCCGCACCGAGAGCCACGATACGGAAAACCTTCCGTAGACGCCGCCAACGCCGATCCCATCTCGGGGGATCCAGAGATCGCCTCCGGCACCCTGCCGGAGAGGGGAATCATCTCCCGGAGGACTCTACGCCGCCATGGTCGCCTCCGGTGTGATGTGTGAGTAGTCTACCCCTGGACTATGGGTCCATAGCAGTAGCTAGATGGTTGTCTTCTCCCCATTGTGCTATCATTGTCGGATCTTGTGAGCTGCCTAACATGATCAAGATCATCTATCTGTAATTATATATGTTGCGTTTGTTGGGATCCGATGAATAGAGAATACTTGTTATGTTGATTATCAAAGTTATGCTTATGTGTTGTTTATGATCTTGCATGCTTTCCGTTACTAGTAGATGCTCTGGCCAAGTAGATGCTTGTAACTCCAAGAGGGAGTATTTATGCTCGATAGTGGGTTCATGCCTGCATTGACACCTGGGATAGTGACAGAAAGTTCTAAGGTTGTGTTGTGCTGTTGCCACTAGGGATAAAACATTGATGCTATGTCTAAGGATGTAGTTGTTGATTACATTACGCACCATACTTAATGCAATTGTCTGTTGCTTTGCAACTTAATACCGGAGGGGGTTCGGATGATAACCTCGAAGGTGGACTTTTTAGGCATAGATGCGGTTGGATGGCGGTCTATGTACTTTGTCGTAATGCCCAATTAAATCTCACTATACTCATCATGATATGTATGTGCATTGTCATGCTCTCTTTATTTGTCAATTGCCCAACCGTAATTTGTTCACCCAACATGCTCGTTCGTCTTATGGGAGAGACACCTCTAGTGAACTGTGGACCCCGGTCCAATTCTCTTTACCGAAATACAATCTACTGCAATACTTGTTCTACTCGTTTTCTCGCAAACAATCATTTTCCACACAATACGGTTAATCCTTTGTTACAGCAAGCCGGTGAGATTGACAACCTCACCGTTTCGTTGGGGCAAAGTACTTTGGTTGTGTTGTGCAGGTTCCACGTTGGCGCCGGAATCCCCGGTGTTGCGCCGCACTACATCCCGCCGCCATCAACCTTCAACGTGCTTCTTGGCTCCTCCTGGTTCGATAAACCTTGGTTTCTTTCTGAGGGAAAACTTGCTGCTGTGCGCATCATACCTTCCTCTTGGGGTTGCCCAACGAACGTGTGAAATACACGCCATCAATGGGGCAGAGAGGTCTATCCCATCGAGTGCACCTTGCGGTGAGAACCCCTTCCATCTGACGCCATGGGAACGGGTTCTGTGAAAAGAGCCGATGAGGTCGGCTTCGAGGATGACTTTGATCTCGTCATACTTTTTCTTGAGCTCCTCCGTCAGATCCTCGTACGTGACTGGCGTGCCGTCCGCCATCTCAGATGTAGATGGCGATGTGGTTGATGTAGACGATGGTCCCACCGGGCGTGCCAGAATGTGTTGACGTCAGAAACCCACCGGCGGGCAGCGACGGTCAACACCGTAGAGCCGGGAACAACCTAGAGCTGCGGTTGGCTGAGGTCCCTCCGAGCGACGGCCCGCAAAGCTCTTCTGGTCACACGTCCGATGCGATTTGCAAGGGCGTGCCACCTGACCTATACCTGGTCAGGAAGGTGATGGAGATGCCTCGCTTAGTTTCCTGCATGGCATACACGTAAACATTAAATACGAGCCTCGATCGGCTCTCGGGTTATCTCCGTGAATCGGCTCGAGGAGCCGATCCACCCATGATTCGTACGGGGTGCACGAATATATGGTGGTCCTGCTTGATCAAGATAAAGCCAATGAGATCTACGACGATTTAGGGTTTTCACCGCATAATCAGATCATCCTACTCCAGGTTGGGCCTCGCGGCCACGCACGGTGATCGTAAGCCGATCCTAAACAAGGCCTAAAAACCAACACGAGGTTGATCCCCGGAACATCCCGTTTAGGACTAGCGAACGACACCCTACGTGCCGCCGGATCCTCCCCCTTCGTAAGGCCTAACTATTGCAGATATTAAACTAATCCTTGATGAACAAGGAGCAACCGTAACGGATCAGATCTACTAAATAATGATCAAGCGGGGTGCCGCCCCCACACCTAGGATAGGTGTGAGGGCGGCTAGATATGCAAGGGTTGCACTACGATAGCATGTTTAAACGAAGAACAATGCTAACCCTAACATATCTATGATAACTACGTTGCTCGCCATCAAAAACGCTTCAGTACGAGCAACGCATGAACAACGTGGAGCTTGTGCTGCCTAGATCGCAAGATGCGATCTAGGCAGCATGTCGCTTACCGGATAGAAACCCTCGGGACGAAGGAGTTGGCGATGCGCCGAGATTGATTTGTTGGTTGAACGTGTGTTGTTGTTTATTCCATAAACCCTAGATACATATTTATAGTCCAGCGGACTTTCTAACGTGGGAATAATCCCCACCGTGTACGAGACAAACTCTAACTTCTAATCTAGGATGCAATCTACTATAATTAAAGATACAAGGGCAATCTAGCCCAACTTAGCATAACAGGCCGATTCTTGTGCTTTCTTCTACGTATATCTTCAAGTCCATCTTAATCGCGGCCCACCTCTGACTCGGTCAAATTCTGGTGATAACAGGACACGATGCAATTCCTTTGTCCCCACACTAGTTTGAATCATGTGCAAGGCGGTGTTGTTGAGTTGACTATCAACCGCTTCTCTTCTAGTCAAATTGTCGGGGTTGTATGGCTTGAAGCCCTCCAAGATGATTCTCCATAATTCATTGGAGGCACTACAAACATGAGAGCGGAACTCAAATTGCCAAGTATCGAAATTTTCAATAGAAAACTTAGGTGGATCGCCCCGAATGTTCAAATGGGGATGGGGAACCGGTATATCGGGAGATTGGAAAGGTGGAGGTACTCGATTGTAGCTTTCACCTCCACTAGTTCCCCTAGGAGATGCAATGGGAGATTTGATAGTGTTTAAGTTATCACCTTCCACTGGTTTGGTAGATGAGGGTAAGTCCGAAGCCTCTCCCTCATCTAACGCACCCGTGTCTTTTACCTCTACACTAGGAGCCTTGGAACGGGCCGGAGCCAAAAGCTCGGCAAGCATCTTTTTCATGCTTTCCATTTGGGCTTCCACGGAGGACTTCAACGAATTGAAGTCTTCCACGGAGACCGTCTTGGCGGCCCCTTCCGAGGACTCCTCGTCCGGCATACTCTTAGGCGGTTAAGCCCGAAATAAGAGCCGAGGCTCTGATACCAATTGAAAGGATCGTATGCCGCACCTAGAGGGGGGGTGAATAGGTGCTAACCAATTTTTAGTTCTTTTTCAATTTAGGCTTGACACAAAAGGTAAATTCTCTAGATATGCAACTAAGTGAATTTACCTATATGACAAGGCTAACAACTAAGCAAGATATATCTAAGCAATATAGAGATAGAGTGGGATAGAGGTAACCGAGAGTGGAGCACGCGATGACACGGAGATGATTCCCGTAGTTCCCTTCCTTTGCAAGAGGGTACGTCTACGTTTGGAGGAGTGTGGTTGCTACGAAAGCCAAACCAACAGCCACGAAGGCTTCACTCAGATCTCCGGTGAGCAACGCCACGAAGGCCTAGCCCACTTCCACTAAGGGATTTCCTCGAGGCGGAAACCGGGCCTTTACAAGGTTCTTGGGGCACACATCCACAACCAAATTGGAGGTTCCCAAATCTGTTACAACACAACAATCAACAACAATACATCAACACAAATCAACTAGGGAACCAAATAGGAACACTAGCATGAGATCCCTCAAACAAGAGAGGGGGAAATGAAGAACGCTTCGGTGAGGATGTAGATCGGTGTCTTCTCCTTCGAATCTCCAAAGATCAAGAGCTTTGGTTGGGGGAGGAAGGAGATCTTGCAAATCTTGACTTTCTTGAGGTGGCTCTAATGGAGGTGGCTTGGCAGATTTCTTGTACAATGATTGAGCAAGCAACCAAGGTAGAAGAAGGGGGGTATTTATACCTCCCTTCAAAATTGAGCCGTTGCTGCTTCCGGGGGGCCGGATAATCCGGCCTAAGTAAGGGCCGGATAATCCGCCCCCCCCGGATAATCCGGCCATTGGGACAAAAGTGTGACATTGTCCGGCCAAATGTCCGGCCCATGTACTGATTCACATTTCTTCCAGTCCTTAGCCAAAAACGAGGGGGCCGGATATTTCCAAAATATCCGGCCCGGATAATCCGGCCTTGGTACAATACCGGGACATTATCCGGGCAAATGTCCGGCCCACATACTGAGCCGCATTTCCTCGAAGACTTAGCCAAAACCAGGGGGCCGGATAGTTCAACAATATCCGGCCCGGATTATCCGGCCTGGCCAACTTTTTCTGATTTCTTTTGACAGACGATCAAATCCAACACACATGAATAAATGTCTATGTAATCCATGTACCACTTAAACAAACATTAGTGTATCACATATATTGACATCAAACACACAAAACATAAATGTTAGAGATGTTCTTTCAACAAGATTATATCCATGAACTGATAAAGTAAGAATGAGACTAATCCAACCAAGATAGGCAAGTGGAGTCTTAGCCTAGATACCTAAGGAGATATTAAGAGTACACCCTAAACCTTAGAATAACTATTCATTTATGAGGGAGCTCAAGTTATGGTGTTACACTCAAGTTAGTGAGGCAACACTTGGACTTGAGGGAGAGAACTATCCATATACCCAGATGATTATATCATCATTCATGAGAATAACTCTAAGTGAATATCTCAGGCATTCTCCTGGGATATAAACTATTGAGACAACCATAGTATGCCTATCCTAGAAAGTAAAATAGAAGTGATATACCTTAATTGATCAAGACAATGCTTGATCATGGAAGTGAGAACCCCATTTAATGAGAGATACTTAGAAAACCTTAGAGTCAAACTCTATACTTTATATGGTGAGAAACCATTCATCAATATAACCAAAGTTAACTATAAAAAGAACCATAACCACTTTAGTTACTTTAATGATAAATTGAGGATAGTAATAAAAGTCAATTGGTAGAAGATAAAACCAGTTCTCAAGTCCTTAATAACTAAAGGAGAACATCAACTATTAAGGAAGTAACCACCTTATCATGGATAGGGGAGACTAAACCCTAGTTGGTGCATCATTTGGGTGATCACAACTAAAACCTAAGCCACAATCAAGTTCCAAACCATGTGCCATTAGGTAAATATAATTAGAACCCTAGAATTGCACTCTAGTTAAATCCTATGCTTAATTATGGAGCATAAGATGAACCTAGTTTAAACCCTACAATTTAAACCTATCCTCATAATCAAGACCAAACCATGATGAGAGTAGTACCTACTCTAGGTATTTTAAGGTGTTACTAAACTATAATACTAGTACTAAACCTGGAAGGAGTTCTAGTAGGATTTCCAATTCATTTACACATAGTTATGCATATAAAATAATAGGCAAGTGACAACATTATCAAATAAGAGGTCAAGTCCTTAGAGACATGTTAGCACATAAAATCCTGCCATTAAATCACTTTCTTATTTGAAATCCATTAATAAGAATTACCTTGAGATTGTCTCTTACGAAGTAATACCAAATAAAACTTTATATATCACTAAATAAGAGAACTACCATTTGGAAAACAATTTGAATATTTCCAAAGATAATATTCAAATTCATGTCCATATGGGTATTTAAATTCTAATCTATCTATTATATACTAAAAGCAAAATACAGAGGTCTAAAATAGAGACACGAGGTTAATCCACATCATTAGAATTATTTTAGCTGTTAGATCTATAATTTAATGGTCATGATTTAAAGATTTTACGTAACATGCACGAGCGCATATTGAACATACATGACATGTCATGTTTGACACGCATGGACACCATCCGTAGGAAAGAAAATCTATCTACCTATTATTGAATTATTAAAATATGGTAAAGATTTATCACGCTAAAATTAGCATGTATAAACGGTGGAGATTTAGTAGTGATAGAACATGTCAGGTGTCAACACGCTGCAAGCAATATGAAAAGAAAGAAAAAATAGTATTGCGTGACTATCAATCGGCTTATTCACTTGGGATAAAAAGGAATAGTATAGGCAGGATCATTCATAGAAAGATGCCGAGTGCGGTTAGGATTCTATAAGGGACACACAACTCTCCTAAGACATGTAGGATAATTAAACTTGATCGGTCGTTTAGAAGCAGAATACAGGCGCATGTATTGAGAAAGTCATATGTAATACACAATCAAGTTTGATCGTGTAGGAATCAAGAGATCTAAAAAAGATTTCCCGAACCGCTCTTCGGATTTCGAAACGGTTTAGGTTTCGTGGTGACGTAGAAATATCTCGACAAATAGAAATAAATAAACTCACAGTCACATGTCAGCTCAAGCAAGTCTCATAATACGTGTTGGCGGATGTACAATAAGACTGCTGTGATGCGGCACAAGGTTAATCCACATCATCTAAGTTATATTGATAGTTAGATCAAAAATATTTGGTAAGAATTTATGAAAGTCTATTTATTACTAGTAACTGTGTAGTAAATGTTCTAGTACGTATGTTTGACACGTTCTATATTGTAAAGAGTATGAGTCGATTGTGAACCAAAATAAGAGAAAATTTGAGCAGTTTTGATTTGCAAAAAGGGATGTAATCATGCCACTGTTTAATCACACGTAGATTCCTAAGACTCTATATGTCCTATTAAAAATATTGCACGTTGAATATTTCAGCAGGTTATTAGGAATCAAACCATAGGAGTCCGTGTTCTACAAAACTAGCTAGAGTTTTCTCTAAAATAGCTAGCTACAGTTCTGATTGCATACTGCGTGTAGAGCAAGTTGTTCGGGCGGAACCTGATCGATCCTTTTTTCGGATTGGATCATCCATGTCAAATCGTACGCTCTGAAATCTATAAGTTCAATTTAGCTAAAAATCAGGAGCTACATAGCGATGTGGATACAATCTGCCATATAGAAGCTAACTCAAAATTAAAGTTGATCGATACGGTCATGGAAAAGAAAAACACCAAACTGAATTAACCGATCAATACGTCAAATGATACTTTCTCTTATGCATGGGAGTCCTGAAATAAGAATAGCACGTACGCCATGGTGACAAAATGAATATATATGAGAGGCTCTAAGGTTAGAATGATTTGCACATACATATATAGCAATATCAATTAATAGTACTTTCTCTGCCCAAAAATAAGTGACTTTACTTTCTATAGATACATATATGGACGTATGTAGACACTAAAAATACAACTCGATACAATCATATCCAGACAAAGTGTAATCAATTATTTTGGACGGTAGGATTATAGTACGATATACTCCATATGTCCCAAATTAGTTGTCGCGTATTTTCTATACACACATGTATCTTAATGTAGTGCATGGTATAAATAAATCCGAATCTAGAAAATTCTGCGCCATGAAATTCGGGACAGAGGAAGTATGAAAACATAATTTCTAGGGTACGCAGGTCGAGTTATTGATGTGTAAAATGTATTACTAAAACATGGAATAAAGATATGTTGTTCTTATTGATGTGTAAAATATATTATTAAAACATGAAATAAAAAGTAAAATAGATAAAATTGAGATAAAGATATATCCTTATTTCTTTCACAATAACTGAAGTAAAGTTCAAAGTTGCAGATTGCAGATTGTCCATGTGTCTTGCATTTTAGAGCAACATGAAATTTATTTTTACGACAAATGAAGGAATGGGAGGTAAAAATATCAGATAAAAGTAGAATTAAAATTCTTACTTTTAGCCGACCTATATATAATAATAGAGATACGTTTTGACACACTAAAGAGGGTGCTCTTATATTTACAAAATCTGAACAAAGTCCGTTTTGAACTTTTCATTCAGAAAAAACACGGACTTTGTTCTTTTGAAAAAAAAAATGCAAAACCCTAGAGCTAGGCGTTGGCCTTTGTACATTGTGGTGGTATCTAGTGGACAATATAAACGATGCTTTGGAAAAGCTGCTGGACGAAGTTGTTGTATATCTCGTTCCAATAAAAACAATAATTAAACCAATATTATAGTAATCATATTAATTTTCTAATACACCATTAAAGTGTTTGAAGAATCTTTTGGGCTAATCCTTGTCTAATTCAAATAAGCAACACCTGCAAAATAGAAAAGCATTCAAAATTGAATTCAAAATAGAAAATAGAAAATAGAAAAACAGAAAATAAAAACAGAAAAAGAAAATAGAGAAGAAAAACTCACCTGGACCTCACCGGGCTGAGCAGCCCAGCACTACAGCCCACCAGCAGCCCAACAAGCACTAGCCCAGCACAGCCCAGCTTGGCCCAAAATACCCCTTCGTTCTAAATATCCTGGAGAGGGTCGTCCTCATCCTCTTCTGTGCACGAGGAGGACAGCACGACGGCGTGCTCGACTTCCCATCGTCGCTGTCGAGCCCTCCTCGTCCGAAGGCGTGACAAGGCGCTCTCCAACGCCGTATAAAGCCCAGCGACGAACACTGAACCGAGTTCCTCCCCTCTCTGCTCAATTTCTCTCCATGTCGAAACCCTAGCCCCACGGACTCCGGCCGTCGCCGTCGACAGAGACCACCCCGAGCCTCGCCGTGACCACCGGTGTGACCGACGTCCTCGACATGGCCATCGTACGGGAGGAATTGAACCGGAGCATCCCGAGGCGACCTCACCGACCTCATCTTCTCCGCTGCTGGTCACCGTCTCCGTCGACGGTGGAGTCGCCGTCCGGCCACCCCTGCCTCGCCTGAGCCCTCCTACGAGTTCCTGGTGAGCTCCTGCACCTCGTGGACCACTCCACACCTCCCCTAGCTCCCTGTACCCCGCCGTCGTCGTGGACCTACAAGCCCCGCCGCTCGGCCTTGCCGTCGGGCAAGCGCCGGCGACCAATAATGGGCGGCGCCACCACCAGTAGCCTCCCCGTGTCGCGTAGAGCAGCAAGAGCATCACCGCGCGTCTGCAAATCGTCTAGAGCCTCGCCGCCGGCGTCAATTCCCGCCAGCAGTGAGCTCACAGGCCATAGTTTCAAATTTGACCTCGGTCAATGACACCGTGGCGGCTAACGTGTCCATAGGCCCACTGGTCAGTGACCACGGGTAGTATCAGCTTGGTGTGTTTAGCAGTTTCTTTTGTTTTAACTCCAATTCAATAATAGCTGCAACTTTAAATAAATATAGAAAATTCATTTTAACTCATAAAAATATAAATGAGATATCAAAATTCTTAGAAAAATAAACTCTATCAAATAAAAATATAATATGAAATTTTTATTTTAAATAAAAATTTAATTGTTTTAAACTTAATAAATAGCCTTTTCTTTTATTCTTAATTGAATTAAAAATTCAATAACTAGGAAAATTTTCTAAATTAAATAAAAACCAATTAGAAATTAAAGAAAACATTAAAACTAATTTTCTTGATTTGTTGTTTTGTTAAATCCTTATTAGAAGGATTTAAACCCTAATTAATAATTACCTTAATTATTGAATTCTTTAAAAATAATAAAAGCACAAATCCAATATTATTTTATTTCAGAATTATTAATAACTTCAACTTATTTAATGAAGTTATTAATCCAAGAATTATAGGATAATTAGGAATCCCTAGTTCCATCATAAACAAAGTGATAACCTCATAATTCCATGTGATTCCTAAAACCCTAATCCAACTAGGAACCCTAGCTCCATTAATACATGTGAACCCTAATTTGCTTCTAAACCTAAAACCTAGGTTAAACATGTGATCATGATATTTTATCTCATTCATAGGTTCATAATGAGCAACATAGTGCTTGATCATATCCACATAAAATGTAGAAGCCCTATCACTAATAATTTAGTATTCCATGTATGCATATCATCAGACCTAGATGATCTAATAGGGTTAACCAAATGTAAACCTTAGTTTCAATCCCCAGAGACATCAACCTTACTGATGGCGTGTAACACACACGTTCGTTGGGAACCCCAAGAGGAAGGTATGATGCACACAGTAGCAAGTTTTCCCTCAGAAAGAAACCAAGGTTTATCGAACCAGGAGGAGCCAAGAAGCACGTTGAAGGTTGTTGGTGGCGGGATGTAGTGCGGCGCAACACCGGGGATTCCGGCGCCAACGTGGAACCTGCACAACACAACCAAAGTACTTTGCCCCAACGAAACAGTGAGGTTGTCAATCTCACCGGCTTGCTGTAACAAAGGATTAGATGTATAGTGTGGATGATGATTATTTGCAGAAAATAGTAAAGAACAAATATTGCAGCAGATTGTATTCGATGTAAAGAATGGACCGGGGTCCACAGTTCACTAGAGGTGTCTCTCCCATAAGATAAATAGCATGTTGGGTGAACAAATTACAGTCGGGCAATTGACAAATAGAGAGGGCATGACAATGCACATACATGATACGATGAGTATTGTGAGATTTAATTGGGCATTACGACAAAGTACATAGACCGCTATCCAAGCATGCATCTATGCCTAAAAAGTCCACCTTCGAGGTTATCATCCGAACCCCTTCCGGTATTAAGTTGCAAACAACGAGACAATTGCATTAAGTATGGTGCGTAATGTAATCAATAACTACATCCTCGGACATAGCATCAATGTTTTATCCCTAGTGGCAACAACACATCCACAACCTTAGAACTTTCCGTCACTCGTCCCGGATTTAATGGAGGCATGAACCCACTATCGAGCATAAATACTCCCTCTTGGAGTTAAGAGTAAAAACTTGGCCAGAGCCTCTACTAATAACGGAGAGCATGCAAGATCATAAACAACACATAGGTAATAGATTGATAATCAACATAACATAGTATTCTCTATCCATCGGATCCCGACAAACACAACATATAGCATTACGGATAGATGATCTTGATCATGTTAGGCAGCTCACAAGATCCAACAATGAAGCACATAAGGAGAAGACGACCATCTAGTTACTTGCTATGGACCCATAGTCCAGGGGTGAACTACTCACTCATCACTCCGGAGGCGACCATGGCGGTGAAGAGACCTCCGGGAGATGATTCCCCTCTCCGGCAGGGTGCCGGAGGCGATCTCCCGAATCCCCGAGATGGGATTGGCGGCGGCGGCGTCTCGGTAAGGTTTTCCGTATCGTGGCTCTCGGTCCCGGGGGTTTCGCGACGAAGGCTTTAAGTAGGCGGAAGGGCAACGCGGGGGCCACACGAGGGCCCCACACACCAGGGCCGCGCGGCCAAGACCTGGGCTGCGCCGCCCTGTTGTGGCGGCGCCTCGTGGCCCCACTTCCTTTCCCCCTCGGTCTTTTGGAAGCTTCGTGCAAAAATAGGACCCTGGGCGTTGATTTCGTCCAATTCCGAGAATATTTCTTTACTAGTATTTCTGAAACCAAAAACAGCAGAAAACAACAACTGGCTCTTCGGCATCTCGTTAATAGGTTAGTGCCGGAAAATGCATAAATATGACATAAAGTATGCATAAAACATGTAGATATCATCAATAATGTGGCATGGAACATAAGAAATTATCGATACGTCGGAGACGTATCAGCATCCCCAAGCTTAGTTCTGCTCGTCCCGAGCAGGTAAACGATAACAAAGATAATTCCTGGAGTGACATGCCATCATAACCTTGATCATACTATTGTAAGCATATGTAATGAATGCAGCGATCAAAACAATGGTAATGACATGAGTAAACAAATGAATCATAAAGCAAAGACTTTTCATGAATAGTACTTCAAGACAAGCATCAATAAGTCTTGCATAAGAGTTAACTCATAAAGCAATAAATCAAAGTAAAGGTATTGAAGCAACACAAAGGAAGATTAAGTTTCAGCGGTTGCTTTCAACTTATAACATGTATATCTCATGGATATTGTCAACATAGAGTAATATAACAAGTGCAATATGCAAGTATGTAGGAATCAATGCACAGTTCACACAAGTGTTTGCTTCTTGAGGTGGAGAGAGATAGGTGAGCTGACTCAACATAAAAGTAAAAGAAAGGTCCTTCAAGGAGGAAAGCATCGATTGCTATATTTGTGCTAGAGCTTTTATTTTGAAAACATGAAACAATTTTGTCAACGGTAGTAATAAAGCATATGTATCATGTAAATTATATCTTACAAGTTGCAAGCCTCATGCATAGTGTACTAATAGTGCCCGCACCTTGTCCTAATTAGCTTGGGTTAACACCGATTATCATTGCATAACATATGTTTCAACCAAGTGTCACAAAGGGGTACCTCTATGCCGCTCGTACAAGGGTCTAAGGAGAAAGTTCGCATTGGATTTCTCGCTTTTGATCATTCTTCAACTTAGACACCCATACCGGGACAACATAGACAACGAGATAATGGACTCCTCTTTTAATGCTTAAGCATTCAACAACGATTAATATTCTCATAAGAGATTGAGGTTTTATGTCCAAGCTGAAACTTCCACCATGATTCATGGCTTTAGTTAGCGGCCCAATGTTCTTCTCTAACAGTATGCATACTCAAACCATTTGATTGTGGAAATCGCTCTTACTTCGGACAAGACGAACATGCATAGCAACTCACATGATATTCAACAAAGAGTTGATGGCGTCCCCAGGAACATGGTTATCGCACAACAAGCAACTTAATAAGAGATAAAGTGCATAAGTACATATTCAATACCACAATAGTTTTTAAGGCTATTTTGTCCCATGAGCTATATATTGCAAAGGCGAATGATGGAAATTTAAAGGTAGCACTCAAGAAATTTACTTTGGAATGGCGGAGAAATACCATGTAGTAAGTAGGTATGGTGGACACAAATGGCATAGTGGTTGGCTCAAGGATTTTGGATGCATGAGAAGTATTCCCTCTCGATACATGGTTTAGGATAGCAAGGTTATTTGAAACAAACACAAGGATGAACCGGTGCAGCAAAACTCACATAAAAGACATATTGTAAACATTATAAGACTCTACACCGTCTTCCTTGTTGTTCAAAACTCAATACTAGAAATTATCTAGACTTTAGACAGACCAAATATGCAAACCAAATTTTAGCAAGCTCTATGTATTTTTTCATTAATGGGTGCAAAGTATATGATGCAAGAGCTTAAACATGAGCACAACAATTGCCAAGTATCAAATTATTCAAGACATTTTAGAATTACTACATGTAGCATTTCCCGATTCCAACCATATAATAATTTAACGAAGAAGATTCAACCTTCGCCATGAATACTATGAGTAAAGCCTAAGGACATATTTGTCCATATGCAACAGACGGAGCGTGTCTCTCTCCCACACAATGAATGCTAGGATCCATTTTATTCAAACAAAAACAAAAACAAAAACAAACAGACGCTCCAAGCAAAGCACATAAGATGTGACGGAATAAAAATATAGTTTCGGGGAGGAACCGATAATGTTGTCGATGAAGAAGGGGATGCCTTGGGCATCCCCAAGCTTAAACAGCTTGAGTCTTCTTAGAATATGCAGGGGTGAACCACGGGCATCCCCAAGCTTAGAACTTTCACTCTCCTTGATCATATTGCATCATACTCCTCTCTTGATCCTTGAAAACTTCCTCCACACCAAACTCGAAACAACTCATTAGAGGGTTAGTGCATAATAAAAATTCACATGTTCAGAGGTGACACAATCATTCTTAACACTTCTGGACATTGCATAAAGCTACTGGACATTAATGGATCAAAGAAATTCATCCAACATAGCAAAAGAGGCAATGCGAAATAAAAGACAGAATCTGTCAAAACAGAACGAGTCCGTAAAGATGGATTTTATTAGGCCACCAGACTTGCTCAAATGAAAATGCTCAAATTGAATGAAAGTTGCGTACATATCTGAGGATCATGCTCGTAAATTGGCTTAATTTTCTGAGCTACCTACGGGAGGTAGACCCAGATTCGTGACGGCAAAGAAATACTGGAGGCTGCGCAGATAATCCAAATCTAGTACTTACTTTACTATCAAAGACTTTACTTGGCACAACAAAACTCAAAACTAAGATAAGGAGAGGTTGCTACAGTAGTAAACAACTTCCAAGACACAAATATAAAACAAAAATACTGTAGTAAAAACATGGGTTGTCTCCCATAAGCGCTTTTCTTTAACGCCTTTCAGCTAGGCGCAGAAAGTGTATACTCAAGTATTATCAAAGGGTGGTGCACCTACAGCGGGGTTTGGAGTTTTCTCAACCATGCATAGTATATTGGATACATAAGTTTCAGCGTCTCCTTTTCATTAGTCTTGGGCTTGCTACTCTCATCAAACAAATTTTCGGGAACAAGCCAAGCATAGTTATTTTCTAGTGCATCATTCATAGCTAGGAGTTTACATGGTATTGGTGCTTTGATCTCCCCACCATCATTAGCATTATTAGTGTACCTTATCCTATCCATATCCATTTTTTCAAGGAGACCAACAAAATTAGTATGAGAACCAAGCATATTAAATTTAGCGAAGACCTTTCTAGCCTCTCTTGCTAGACCACCAAATTCTCTAAGAAGGGTTTCTAAAACAAAATCTTTCTTTTCCCCCTCTTCCAAATCACCAAGTGTAAGAAACATGTGTTGGATTATAGGATTGAGATTAACAAATTTAGTTTCCAACATGCGAACTAAACGGCAGCGACAATTTCATAAGTAGGAGCAAGTTCTACCAAGTGTCTATCTTCAAAATCTTCAACGGTACTAACATGGGTGAAAAATTCTTCTATATTGTTCCTCCCAATTATAGACCCTTGTCCTACCGGTATGTTTTTTGTGGTAAAATTAAAAGGAAACATGATGAATCAAGTAAAGTAAATGCAAGTAACTAATTTTTTTGTGTTTTTGATATAGCAAGCAAGACAGTAAATAAAGTAAAGCTAGCAACTAATTTTTTGTGTTTTGATATAAGTGCAGCAAACAAAGTAGTAAATAAAATAAAGCAAGACAAAAACAAAGTAAAGAGATTGAGAAGTGGAGACTCCCCTTGCGGCGTGTCTTGATCTCCCGGCAACGGCGCCGAGAAAAATAGCTTGATGGCGTGTATTTCACACGTTCGTTGGGCAACCCCAAGAGGAAGGTATGATGCGCACGGCGGCAAGTTTTCCCTCGAGAAGAAACCAAGGTTTATCGAACCGGGAGGAGCCAAGAAGCACGTTGAAGGTTGATGGCGGCGGGATGTAGTGCGGCGCAACACCCGGAGATTCCGGCGCCAACGTGGAACCTGCACAACACAACCAAAGTACTTTGCCCCAACGAAGCAGTGAGGTTGTCAATCTCACCGAGCTTACTTGTAACAAAGGATTAACCGTATTGTGTGGAAGATGATTGTTTGCAGAGAAAATAGTAAAACAAGTATTGCAGCAGATTTGTATTTCAGTATTAAAAGAATGGACCGGGGTCCACGGTTCACTAGAGGTGTCTCTCCCATAAGATAAAAGCATGTTGGGTGAACAAATTACGGTCGGGCAATTGACAAATAGAGAGGGCATAACAATGCACATACATGACATGATAAGTATAGTGAGATTTAATTGGGCATTACGACAAAGTACATAGACCGCCATCCAAGCTGCATCTATGCCTAAAAAGTCCACCTTCGGGTTATCATCCGAACCCCTTCCGGTATTAAGTTGCAAAGCAACAGACAATTGCATTAAGTATGGTGCGTAATGTAATCAACAACTACATCCTCGGACATAGCGCCAATGTTTTATCCCTAGTGGCAACAGCACAACACAACCTTAGAACTTTCGTCACTGTCCCAGGTGTCAATGCAGGCATGAACCCACTATCGAGCATAAATACTCCCTCTTGGAGTTAAAAGCAAAAACTTGGCTAGAGCCTCTACTAGTAACGGAGAGCATGCAAGATCATAAACAACACATATGTAATAACTTGATAATTAACATGACATGGTATTCTCTATCCATCGGATCCCGACAAACACAACATATAGATATTACGGATAGATGATCTTGATCATGTTAGGCAGCTCACAAGATCCAACAATGAAGCACAATGAGGAGAAGACAACCATCTAGCTGCTTGCTATGGACCCATAGTCCAGGGTGAACTACTCACTCATCACTCCGGAGGCGACCATGGCGGTGTAGAGTCCTCAGGGAGATGAATCCCCTCTCCGGCGGGGTGCGGAGGAGATCTCCGAGAATCCCCGAGATGGGA
>NW_025900840.1:0-21143 GCF_022539505.1 Lolium rigidum | reverse complement strand
GTGTTAGTTACGATGATCTTGCTGCCCATCTTAATAATTTTGTTGAACTATGTGAAATGCAAAAATATAAAGATGTAGATGGTGATATTATTAAACTAAAATTGTTCCCTTTCTCATTAAGAGGAAGAGCTAAAGATTGGTTGCTATCTTTGCCTAAGAATAGTATTGATTCATGGACTAAATGCAAGGATGCTTTTATTGGTAGATATTATCCCCCTGCTAAAATTATATCTTTGAGGAGTAGCATAATGAATTTTAAACAATTAGATACTGAACATGTTGCTCAAGCTTGGGAAAGAATGAAATCTCTGGTTAAAAATTGCCCAACCCATGGACTGACTACTTGGATGATCATCCAAACCTTCTATGCAGGACTAAATTTTTCTTCGCGGAATTTATTGGATTCAGCTGCTGGAGGTACCTTTATGTCCATCACTCTTGGTGAAGCAACAAAGCTTCTTGATAATATGATGATCAACTACTCTGAATGGCACACGGAAAGAGCTCCACAAGGTAAGAAGGTAAATTCGTTGAGGAATCCCCTTCCTTGAATGATAAGGTTGATGCTATTATGTCTATGCTTGCGAATGATAGGACTAATGTTGATCCTAATAATGTTCCATTAGCTTCATTGGTTGCACAAGAAGAACATGTTGATGTAAACTTCATTAAAAATAATAATTTCAACAACAATGCTTATCGGAACAATTCTAGTAATAACTATAGGCCATATCCTTATAATAATGGCAACGGCTATGGTAATTCTTATGGAAATTCTTACAACAATAATAGGAATTCACCCCTGGACTTGAAGCCATGCTTAAAGAATTTATTAGTACACAAACTGCTTTTAACAAATGCTGTTGAGGAAAAGCTCAATAAAATTGATATTCTTGTTTCTAGAGTTGATAGTCTTGCCTCTGATGTTGATCTTTTGAAATCAAAAGTTATGCCTAATAGGGATATTGAAAATAAAATTGTTACTACAGCAAATGCCATTCAAGTTAGAATTAATGAGAATATAAGATTAATGGCTGAACTGCGTGCTAGGTGGGATAGAGAAGAAAATGAAAAACTAGCTAAAGAGAAGAATATAGCTAAAGTTTGGACTATTAACACCACTAGTAATGCTAATGCTACACATGTTGCTGCACCTCCTACTCATACTAATAAAAGAATTGGTGTTAGCAATGTTTCCACTTCTAATGCAAAGCGCGAAAAACTGCTCGAAACTGCTAAAACTGCTGAAACTGCCTGTGATAAAGCTGCTGAAATTTTTTCCAACATTGGGGATGATGATCACATTGCTTTAGATTATAATGGTTTGAATTTTGATGATTGCCACATCTCTGAAGTTATAAAATGCTTGCAAAAACTTGCTAAAAGTCCTAATGCTAGTGCTATAAATTTGGCTTTCACGCATCATATTACAAATGCTCTCATAAAAGCTAGAGAAGAGAAACTAGAGCGCGAAGCCTCTATTCCTAAAAAGCTAGAAGATGGTTGGGAGCCCATCATTAAGATGAAGGTTAAAGATTTTGATTGTAATGCTTTATGTGATCTTGGTGCAAGTATTTCTGTTATGCCGAAGAAAATTTATAATATGCTTGACTTGCCACCGCTGAAAAATTGTTATTTGGATGTTAATCTTGCTGATCATTCTACAAAGAAACCTTTGGGTAAAATTGATAATGTTCGCATTACCGTTAACAATAATCTTGTTCCCGTTGATTTTGTTGTCTTGGATATTGAATGCAATGCATCTTGTCCAATTATATTGGGAAGACCTTTTCTTCGAACTGTTGGTGCTATTATTGATATGAGGGAAGGTAATATAAAATATCAATTTCCTCTCAAGAAAGGTATGGAACACTTCCCTAGAAAGAGAATGAAGTTACCTTATGATTCTATCATTAGAACAAATTATGATGTTGATGCTTCATCTCTTGATGTTACTTGATACACACTTTCTGCGCCTAGCTGAAAGGCGTTAAAGAAAAGCGCTTATGTGAGACAACCCATGTGTTATTTTGCTACAGTACTTTGTTTTATATTTGAGTCTTGGAAGTTGTTTACTACTGTAGCAACATCTCCTTATCTTAGTTTTGAGTTTTGTTGTGCCAAGTTAAGCCGTTGATAGAAAAGTAAGTACTAGATTTGGATTACTGCGCAGTTCCAGATTTCTTTGCTGTCACGAATCTGAGCCCACTGCCCTGCAGGAAGCTCAGAAAATTATGCCAATTTACGTGCATGATCCTCAGATATGTACGCAACTTTCATTCAATTTGAGCATTTTCATTTGAGCAAGTCTGGTACCATTTTAAAATTCGTCAATACGAACTGTTCTGTTTTGACAGATTCTGCCTTTTATTTCGCATTGCCTCTTTCGCTATGTTGGATGAATTTCTTTGATCCACTAATGTCCAGTAGCATTATGCAATGTCCAGAAGTGTTAAGAATGATTGTGTCACCTCTGAATATGTCAATTTATATTGTGCACTAACCCTCTAATGAGTTGTTTCGAGTTTGGTGTGGAGGAAGTTTTCAAGGATCAAGAGAGGAGTATGATGCAACATGATCAAGGAGAGTGAAAGCTCTAAGCTTGGGGATGCACCCGGTGGTTCACCCCTGCATATATCAAGAAGACTCAAGCGTCTAAGCTTGGGGATGCCCAAGGCATCCCCTTCTTCATCGACAAATTATCGGGTTCCTCCCCGAAACTACATTTTTATTCGGCCACATCTTATGTGCTTTTTCTTGGAGCGTCGGTTTGTTTTTGTTTTTGTTTTGTTTGAATAAAATGGATCCTAGCATTCACTTTATGGGAGAGATACACGCTCCGCTGTAGCATATGGACAAATATGTCCTTGGTTTCTACTCATAGTATTCATGGCGAAGTTTCTCCTTCGTTAAATTGTTATATGGTTGGAATTGGAAAATGATACATGTAGTAATTGCTATAAATGTTTTGGGTAATGTGATACTTGGCAATTGTTGTGCTCATGTTTAAGCTCTTGCATCATATGCTTTGCACCCATTAATGAAGAAATACATAGAGCATGCTAAAATTTGGTTTGCATATTTGGTTTCTCTAAGGTCTAGATAATTTCTAGTTTTGAGTTTGAACAACAAGGAAGACGGTGTAGAGTCTTATAATGCTTTCAATATGTCTTTTATGTGAGTTTTGCTGTACCGTTCATCCTTGTGTTTGTTTCAAATAAGCCTTGCTAGCCTAAACCTTGTATCGAGAGGGAATACTTCTCATGCATCCAAAATACTTGAGCCAACCACTATGCCATTTGTGTCCACCATACCTACCTACTACATGGTATTTTTCCGCCATTCCAAAGTAAATTGCTTGAGTGCTACCTTTTAAAATTCCATCATTCACCTTTGCAATATATATCTCATGGGACAAATAGCTTAAAAACTATTGTGGTATTGAATATGTAATTATGCACTTTATCTCTTATTAAGTTGCTTGTTGTGCGATAACCATGTTTCTGCGGGAACGCCATCAACTCATTGTTGAATTTCATGTGAGTTGCTATGCATGTTCGTCTTGTCACGAAGTAAGGGCGATCTACACTGAGTTGAATGGTTTGAGCATGCATATTGTGAGAGAAGAACATTGGGCCGCTAACTAAAGCCATGATTCATGGTGGAAGTTTCAGTTTTGGACAAATATCCTCAAATCTCTAATGAGAAAAGAATTAATTGTTGTCAAATGCTTAAAGCATTAAAAGAGGAGTCCATTATCTGTTGTCTATGTTGTCCCGGTATGGATGTCTAAGTTGAGAATAATCAAAAGCGAGAAATCCAAATGCGAGCTTTCTCCTTAGACCTTTGTACAGGCGGCATAGAGGTACCCTTTGTGAAACTTGGTTAAAGCATATGTATTGCGGTGATAATCCAGGTAGTCCAAGCTAATTAGGACAAGGTGCGAGCACTATTAGTACACTATGCATGAGGCTTGCAACTTATAAGATATAATTTACATGATGCATATGCTTTATTACTACCGTTGACAAAATTGTTTCATGTTTTCAAAATCAAAGCTCTAGCACAAATATAGCAATCGATGCTTTTCCTCTATGAGGACCATTCTTTTACTTTCAATGTTGAGTCAGTTCACCTATTTCTCTCCACCTCAAGAAGCAAACACTTGTGTGAACTGTGCATTGATTCCTACATACTTGCTTATTGCACTTATTATATTACTCTATGTTGACAATATCCATGAGATATACATGTTACAAGTTGAAAGCAACCGCTGAAACTTAATCTTCTTTTGTGTTGCTTCAATACCTTTACTTTGAATTATTGCTTTATGAGTTAACTCTTATGCAAGACTTATTGATGCTTGTCTTGAAGTGCTATTCATGAAAAGTCTTTGCTTTATGATTCACTTGTTTACTCATGTCATACACATTGTTTTGATCGCTGCATTCTCTACATATGCTTTACAAATAGTATGATCAAGTTTATGATGGCATGTCACTCCAGAAATTATCTTTGTTATCGTTTTACCTGCTCGGGACGAGCGAGAACTAAGCTTGGGGATGCTGATACGTCTCCAACGTATCGATAATTTCTTGTGTTCCATGCCACATTATTGATGTTATCTACATGTTTTATGCACACTTTATGTCATATTCGTGCATTTTCCGGAACTAACCTATTAACAAGATGCCGAAGTGCCGATTCTTCGTTTTCTCGCTGTTTTTGGTTTCAGAAATCCTAGTAAAGAAATATTCTCGGAATTGGACGAAATAAAAGCCCGGAGGCCTATTTTCTCACGAAGCTTCCGGAAGACCGATGACGAGACGGAGAGGGGCCACGGGGTGGCCAAACCCTAGGGCGGCGCGGCCCCACCCCCGGCCGCGCCGGCCCGTGGTTTGGGCCCCCGTGCCGCCTCTCGACTTGCCCTTCCGCCTACTTAAAGCCTCCGTGACGAAACCCCCAGTACCGAGAGCCACGATACGGAAAACATTGCGAGACGCCGTCGCCGCCGATCCCATCTCGGGGGATCCCGGAGATCGCCTCCGGCACCCTGCCGGAGAGGGGAATCATCTCCCGGAGGACTCTACACCGCCATGGTCGCCTCCGGAGTGATGAGTGAGTAGTCTACCCCTGGACTATGGGTCCATAGCAGTAGCTAGATGGTTGTCTTCTCCCCATTGTGCTATCATTGTCGGATCTTGTGAGCTGCCTATCATGATCAAGATCATCTATATGTAATTCTATATGTTGCGTTTGTTGGGATCCGATGAATAGAGAATACTTGTTATGTTGATTATCAAAGTTATGCTTATGTGTTGTTTATGATCTTGCATGCTCTCCGTTTCTAGTAGAGGCTCGGCCAAGTTTTTACTTTTAACTCCAAGAGGGAGTACTTATGCTCGATAGTGGGTTCATGCCTGCATTGACACCGGGACGAGTGATGAGAAAGTTCTAAGGTTGTGTTGTGCTTGTTGCCACTAGGGATAAAACATTGATGCTATGTCTAAGGATGTAGTTGTTGATTACATTACGCACCATACTTAATGCAATTGTCTGTTGCTTTGCAACTTAATACTTGGAGGGGGTTCGGATGATAACTCTGAAGGTGGACTTTTTAGGCATAGATGCGGTTGGATGGCGGTCTATGTACTTTGTCGTAATGCCCAATTAAATCTCACTATACTCATCATCATATGTATGTGCATTGTCATGCTCTCTTTATTTGTCAATTGCCCAAGCTGTAATTTGTTCACCCAACATGTTGTTCGTCTTATGGGAGAGACACCTCTAGTGAACTGTGGACCCCGGTCCAATTCTCTTTACTTGAAATACAATCTACTGCAATACTTGTTTTTACTGTTTTCTCTGCAAACAATCATCTTCCACACAATACGGTTAATCCTTTGTTACAGCAAGCCGGTGAGATTGACAACCTCACTGTTTCGTTGGGGCAAAGTAGCTTGGTTGTGTTGTGCGGGTTCCACGGTGGCGCCGGAATCTCTGGTGTTGCGCCGCACTACATCCCGCCGCCATCAACCTTCAACGTGCTTCTTGGCTCCTCCTGGTTCGATAAACCTTGGTTTCTTTCTGAGGGAAAACTTGCTGCTGTGCTCATCATACCTTCCTCTTGGGGTTGCCCAACGAACGTGTGAAATACACGCCATCATGGCATGGTGTCCCCATGGTGTAGATGTGTCGAAAGAGGGGTTTTCGGACGAAAAGAGGGGGGAATGGGCAAAAACTGACCAAACCACCATGGATTGGGGCACGATTTGGCACCCTTGTGCACATTGTGATATGAAACATTGGTTGCTATGGGTTTTGCTTTTTTGGAGTTGGTGGCATGGTGTCGCCATGGTGGAGATATGTCGAAAGAGGGGTTTTCGGACGAAAAGAGGGGGGAATGGGCAAAAACTGACCAAACCACCATGGATTGGGGCATGATTTGGCACCCTTGTGCACATTGTGATATGACACCTTGGTTGCTATGGGTTTTGATTTTTTGGAGTTGGTGGCATGGTGGCCCCATGGTGGAGATGTGTCGAAAAAGGGGTTTTCGGACGAAAAGAGGGGAAAATGGCCAAAAACTGACCAAACCACCATGGATTGGGGCAAGATTTGGCACCCTTCTGCACATTGTGATATGACACCTTGGTTGCTATGGGTTTTGATTCTTTGGAGTTGGTGGCATGGTGTCCCCATGGTGGAGATGTGTCGAAAGAGGGGTTTTTGGACGAAAAGAGGGGGGAATGGGCAAAAACTGACCAAACCACCATGGATTGGGGCATGATTTGGCACCCTTGTGCACATTGTGATATGACACATTGGTTTCTATGGGTTTTGCTTTTTTGGAGTTGGTGGCATGGTGTCCCCATGGTGGAGATGTGTCGAAAGAGGGGTTTTCGGACAAAAAGAGGGGGGAATGGGCAAAAACTCACCAAACCACCATGGATTGGGGCAAGATTTGGCACCCTATTGCACACTGTGATATGACACCTTGTTTTCTATGGGTTTTGATTTTTTGGAGTTGGTGGCATGGTGTCCCCATGGTGTAGATGTGTCGAAAGAGGGGTTTTCGGACGAAAAGAGGGGAATGGCCAAAAACTGACCAAACCACCATGGATTGGGGCATGATTTGGCACCCTTGTGCACATTGTGATATGAAACCTTGGTTTCTATGGGTTTTGATTTTTTGGAGTTGGTGGCATGGTGTCCCCATGGTGGAGATTTTTCGAAAAAGGGATTTTAGGACGAAAAGAGGGGGGAATGGGCAAAACCTCACCAAACCACCGTGGATTGGGGCAAGATTTGGCACCCTTGTGCACATTGTGATATGACACCTTGGTTGCTATGGGTTTTGATTTTTTGGAGTTGGTGGCATGGTGTCCCCATGGTGTAGATGTGTCGAAAGAGGGGTTTTCGGACGAAAAGAGGGGGAATGGCCAAAAACTGACCAAACCACCATGGATTGGGGAATGATTTGGCACCCTTCTGCACATTGTGATATGACACCTTGGTTGCTATGGGTTTTGATTTTTTGGAGTTGGTGGCATGGTCTCCCCATGGTGGAGATGTGTCGAAAAAGGGGTTTTCGGACGAAAAGAGGGGGAATGGCCCATTCATGTTCCATTCATGTGTCGAAAGAGGGGTTTTCGGACGAAAGGAGGGTGCCTAATTTAGATTTTTTTTTTCATGCGTCCCATTCATGTTCTGGTATTTTTTAATTAAAATATACATGTACAGTTCCCTCCAAATTGTAGTACGACGGCTGCCAAAACGCCCAAATTTTTCGTTCCCTCCACTCCTCCCGCACACCCCACCTATCAAATATTTCGCCCTCCCTTATATACGTCGTGCCTCTCCCCCATGATTTACGAGCATCTTAACTCCCCACCCCCCAACCTCATCCTCTCGTGCTCACCCCGATCCGGTGTCTTCGCCGGACGTTCTTCCATCTCGCATCTATCTCCCCGGCCGGTGGTCGCCATGGCCAGCAGTAGTCGAAACGTCGGGGGGAAGGAAAATCGCGCACACACGCCGAAGAAGGCGCCCAGCTCGAAGAAACCCCAAGGTAAATCTGTCGGTGATCGGCTTGTTGTTGTGTTTTTCGGATGGTTCGATCGAGAGATCGGTTTTACATGTCTACCACGCCTGTTTGACCTATATCTAGATCTTGCATATTTGATAGATCCAATCCCGACATCATACGTATAGGGTTTATCGTTTTTATTCCAGAGACAATCATGTCGTGCTATACAATCTTTGCCATCCCGCTGATGTACAATCTTTTGCATAGACAATTGTTTGCCGAAACACTTAACTGAACTAATTCCAGCCGTTGCCGAAAATAGCCTGACGAGCTACAGTGAACAACGACATTGCTTCAGACTTTTATTCCTCGGTTTCGAGAGGAAGCGAGTTTGATCTAGAACAATTGTTTGCTGTTTTCTATGGAACTAGTTAGTTTGCACATGCAATGCACGTCTTAACACTATAATGAAGTTTTTTGAATCATGTACTTTGTTTCATCAGTCTATTTCTTTCCACAATTTTTGTTTATCTATGTCTTTCAAAAGTCAAAAATCAAATTTCAGCCTAAAAATGCCCGTGTTTCCTAAATCAATTTCATTTCTTGTGAAATTTGTCTCATGTGTCAAATTTTTTTGCGGGTAAAAAAGGAACTTTATTAGCCAGGATGGGTTACATTGAGATCAGATTCCAACAACTGTTCCAACACCAGCAAATTCACCTGAACTATAAGACCCATCAGTCGACAGCTTAATCCATCCAGTCGGTGGCTTAGTCCAAGGCTTTAAAGATGGAGTCACACGTTGCGCTGGCACTGGTGCCATAACCACTAGTGAAGCTGGCTGTTTTCCTTTAACTAGGTTCTCTGTAGGAATGGACTTCACATCCCCGATCAGCTTGATATATCCACTCAGAAATCGGTGAGATCCAATAATAGGGGGTAGTGGCTTATCATGAGTAACCTCATTACGTGCATACCAATCCCGCCAAGCAACCAGAAGGGTAGTATCCACCATGTGAGGTGGTAGTTGTCCAATAACAGACTGAAACCAGCTATCAACAGACATGCATAATTCAGTGTCCGAGGGGAGTCTCATGTGTCAATTATTTGTTACGAGTAGATATCTAAAAGCACATGATGTCCCTTATCCTGGAATATGCCCCCTCTTATGTTTTGTTCGCCGACATCATACGTAGACTGTTATGTTTTCAATCATTTGCTGCTGTACAATATTTTGCAAAGACAATTATTTGTTGTTTTCTATGGAATTGGCCCCCTCTTATGTTTTGTTCACGCTCCGCTCTTCCGATTATTTCAGCGGAGACACAAAACCCCGTCAAGCCGGCATATGAGCTTGTCAAGGAGAAACGAATGCAAGAAAATATAGTACGCATGGAAAAAAAATTCGCTGAAAGATATGGACCTGGCCACAAATTTCAGCAAGATTTCTCTGGTTTTGCACGTTCATTAGTGTATGGTGGGGTACAAATAGGAACTAGTAACAATCTAAAGGACACGAGATCGGGAAGAGAAGGAGGTCGAAGAGGACCCTTCGTACGAACCGAATCCGGAAGAGATAGCTACTGCCGATGATGATCTTCATTCAGATGAGGATCAGCGCACTGTCGGCAAAACTTCAGCTTAGGTCTGTGGAACTATGTCTGAACTATGATAGGAAATACGTACATGCTAAATGTTTCCTACTAATGTAGCCTCTACTTTGCTTGCAGATAGTTGCACAGAAGAAGCGATCCAGACCTGAAGTTGCACCATCCAACATTGCAACAAGATCAATGGCAACAACTGAACCTGAAGCTGGGTCATCTGATGAGCCGACGGCCACTTCGCTGGTCCGAACACCGAAGGAGCACCCTCACCTAACCGGATCATGACATCCGGAGGCAGCACCTCATCTCCCGAGGACAATCAAATTGTAAACTTTCAGCGGCAAGGTATGAAAGTTTGTAAAAACTAAACACTGTACCGCATATTTTCATATAAAAGAGAATCATTTCATATCTCTTATTTCAGAGACATTGACAACATCTAGCGGTAGTAAGAGAAAGAGAGGTGGACGCAGACCTACCATGGGCCATGGACTACATGAGTACACAAGAAGACATGGTGGCAATAAGATGCCAATTGAATTCTCTGCTGGTGTCAGGAGACCCAAGGATTATGTCCAGTCAGCAAAGTTGAGCAGCGAGGTTGGTATTCACATCCGTGAAAAAATGCCGCTTGCAACACAGTGGACACAGTACAAGAAAGATGAAACTCTCAGACATGTCATTCCTCATGCTATAAGTACAGTAGGGTGAGTCCTGTACAATCGTGGTTTAACCTAATTAGTATGCTACATGATCAACTATCTAAGAATCTACTGATTAATGCATCACTATTTTGTAGGGAAAGTTTAGTATGGACAAAAATGATGAGGTGGCTCAAGATGTGTGCACTGATATGCTGCAAGTTAGTATTCGGCAGTTCCGATATAGGCTTAAAAAGGAGTATTGGCCGAAAATTAAAAATCTCACAGTGGAGCAAGCATATCTGAAGAAGCCAGATCATGTAGAAGAGAAAAGCTGGAAAGAACTGGTGAACAGATGGTTTGATGAGAAGTACCAAGTACATAAACGTTATTCCTTTCAATAACAGCTACTAAATTCTTACATTTCTCTGATCTGGATAAATAAAATGCATGTACTGAACATAGGGAGTGTGTGTAAAAAATGGAAAGAACAGAGAAGCTGTGAAACAGTTCCATACCACTGGATCTCGAAGCTATGTTGCTCACTGGGAACATCTAGTAAGTGTTCTGAATTTCCCAACACAGTTCATACTTCTGTCATACACAGTGTACAATGGTAATGTGCATGCTACATTTTTTCAAGCAGAAGGCTAAGCAGCAGGAAGAAGAAACCTCTCCAATTGATTTTTTTAGAATCACACACACTAACAAGGATAACATTATGAGTGTTGAAGCAAAAAGTGCATATGTAAGAAATATTTCATATTACCACAATATAATATAATCTAGTTTTGTATGTTGTCCATGCAATGATTGTAATCTTTATGCAGGATAAAATGGTGGCAAAAAAAGCGGCGCCACGCAATGAAGATGAACCTGATTTGATTGATTTGCAAATTGTTCAGCTAGTTCTGAGCGAGAAAAGCCCATCCACCACATGCAATAGCACATTCCTACCAAGATTGGGCGTCGCAACAAGTTCCAGGAAGTCTTCTGTCTCAGCTACACGCATCCGAGAGCTACAACAAAGACTGGCAGATCAAGAGCATAACTCCATACAGGCAGCTGAAAGGTACCACAGTGAGATGCAGGCAAGATTGCAAGAACAAGATCAAAAATTTGAAGACATCAGGAAGAAGCAGGAGGAAAAACTTGAAGCTGTGAAGAAAGCCCAAGAAGAAAACACTCTGGCTTATGAAAAGAGGCAGAGAGAAATGGATGCCGTGCTTAATTTGCTCTTGAGGACATCCCAGCCACCATCCATGTCTGAATCCCAGGGCAACTAATCTATTGCACCACCGTCCTACAACATTATTAATCATAGGTCTTTTAATTTATTTGTGTTCCAATTGTAATTTTCTTATGAATCTTTCGGTCTATGAGAGACATATATACTTCTTGTGCCACCATTTATGTATGATATTTATTGTCTATTTTTTGATATTTCGCCAGTTTTTTGTTTCCCCAATTTCGCAAATAATTCAAATGCTCTCGAATTTTTTCAAATTCAAAAGGTGACGGAAAATGTCACAACGTCACTATTAAATGAAACCACGTGGCACCAATTTCTGGTCCCACTTGTCAGAATTTGTGGGTCCCACCAGTCAGCATTATTGGGACCCATATGTCGGCAACAACCTGGTCCCACTTGTCCGAATTTTGTGGATCCCACCGGTCGGAATATTGTGGGTCCAGCTTGTCATAATATTTTGTGGGTCCCACCGATCGGCACCATGCCGGTCCCACATGACGGATATCCATGTCAGCGCCGTCGGACCCATGTTGTCAGAAGCCAAATGGGACCCACATGTAAGGCCACGTATGCTTTTTTTGGACCAATCAGAAACTTCCCAAGATTTAGATATTGACGAAAGTTGCAATTTTTCGTGACAAACCTGTCTGTCAACAATCAACCTTCGATGTTGACGAATTTGCAGGTCGTCACCATCAAACATTTGACGTTGACGAAAAAATGCATACCGTCACCCCCGATATTTTATGACGGAGCTTCCTTGACGAACCCCATGACGATCAAATTTCTTCACCGCGAAGTAATCCTTGACGAAAATTGGCCTTCACATGACGAAAGTGATTTGTCAAAAAAAAGGTTTTCCTTTGTAGTGTCATTTTGGGTTCGAAGAGGTAGAACAATTTATCATATTTATGGGAGCCTCTGAGATCGAATCCTTCATATCTAAAAATTATGAAACTTGTGTTGTTTGTAAGGACCTTAAAGAGAGATGTCTCTTCTATTCTTAATTTTTGCATAGAAAGTTACAGTGATAATCCTTATATCATTGATTATAAAGAGAGACTCATTAATGCACAAGAATGCACTCACAATTTGCAGGAACCTGTGGAAGAAGAAATTGATGAACCTGAAAGCTCATTGGATGAAAAAGAGGAGGAAATTGATGAACCTGAAAGCTCATTGGATGAAAAAGAAGAGGAGAGGGATGAACAAAAGGAGGAAGAATGGATTATCTACCCATGCCAACCTTCTAATGAGAGTAACTCTTTATCTCTTACACTATTTGATTGTCCTCCATGCTTACCAAAGAAGGATGAATGTTATGTTCCTGTGGATTCTCTTGAAATATTACCTATGAGTAAAACTTGTGAGAATGATTATGCTACTGTTATCTATGATAATCCATGCTATTTTGATAAATCTTATGATAATGCTTTGTTTGTGCCTGATGTCGAAATGCATGGTACTAAAGAGTTTTACTTAGCAAATGTCTATGATAAATCTCTAGATGATGGTCCTATGTTACTTGATAATAATAATTGCACTACTAATGAAAATGGGATTGGAGAAGTCTTGACTTTATCTAGGAGTCCCATATATTTTGAGATTGATCAATCATCTTGTTATATCATTGATAAAAGTGGGTTTGAAAGTTTTAATCCCACTATTTTTGAGCTTGATAAAAATTATGTGTTTATGGATCATGAGAAACATGCTTTATGCGATAGTTATGTTGTTAAGTTTGTTCATGAAGCTACTGAAAATTATTATGAGAGAGGAAAATGTGGTTGTAGAAATTTGCATGGTACTAAAACACCTCTATATATGCTGAAATTTTTGAAGTTACTCTTGTTTTATCTTGCTAAGATTGTCACTTTGTTCTTCATGAATTTATTTGTGTACAAGATTCCTATGCATAGGAAGAGGGTTAGACTTAAATGTGTTTTGAACTTGCTTTTTGATGCTCTCTTTTGCTTCGACTCTCATCCTTATGAGAGCATCATTAAAATTGTTGAGCCCATCTTAATGGCTATAAAGAAAGCACTTCTTGGGAGATAACCCATGTCTTTATTTTGCTACTGTTTTGTTTCGTCTTGGAAGTAGTTACTACTGTAGCAACCTCTCCTTATCTTTATTTTATTGCATTGTTGTGCCAAGTTAAGTATCTAATAGAAGGTTGATACTAGATTTGGATTTCTGCGCAGAAACAGATTTCTATCTGTCACGAAGGTAACTCAGAAAAATCTGCCAATTTACGTGAGTGTTCCTCAGATATGTACGCAACTTTCATTAGTTTTGAGTTTTCTGATTTGGGCAACGGAAGTACCTCTTAAAAATTCGTCTTTACTGGCTGTTCTGTTTTGACAGATTCTGTCTCTGTTTTTTTGCATTGTCTCTTGTGGACTTTAAGTGAGGATTTCTAGACGTGGAGAGCTGTAGCTAATGTTTTATTGAGTTCTTGCAATGTGTCACTACAGGACTAAAGTGGATTAAAGTTTTTTTTTGAGTACTAACCCCTCTAATGAAGTTTATGAGAAGTTTGGTGTGAAGGAAGTTTTCAAGGGTCAAGAGAGGAGGATGATATATGATTAAGAAGAGTGAAAAGTCTAAGCTTGGGGATGCCCCCGTGGTTCATCCATGCATATTTCACGTAGACTCAAGCGTCTAAGCTTGGGGATGCCCAAGGCATCCCCTTCTTCATCAACAATTTGTCAGGTTTCTTCTATTGAAACTATATTTTTATTCGGTCACATCATATGTGCTTTACTTGGAGCGTCTGTGTGTTTTTATTTTTGTTTATGTTTGAATAAATTCGGATCCTAGCAATCCTTTTGTGGAGAGAGACACGCTCCGCTTTTTCATATGAACACTGGTGTTATTAACTTTATTTTAATGTTCATGGCGGAGTTGAAAACCGTTGCGCTTATTGATATTTGGTTGGAAACATAAAATGCCTCATATTGTCTTGAATAATTTGATACTTGGAAATTGTTTTGAGCTCTCAAGTAGATCATGTTTAAGCTCATGCACCATGTAGTTTAAACCTATTAGTGGAGAATTACCGTAGAGCTTGTTGAAATTGGTTTGCATGATTGGTCTCTCTAAGGTCTAGATATTTTCTGGTAAAAGTGTTTGAGCAACAAGGAAGATAGCGTACAGTCTTATAATGCTTGCAATATGTTCTTATGTAAGTTTTGCTGTACCGGTTCATACTTGTGTTTGCTTCAAACAACCTTGCTAGCCAAAGCCTTGTACTGAGAGGGAATGCTTCTCGTGCATCCAAAACCTTGAGCCAAAACCTATGCCATTCGTGTCCACCATATCTACCTAGCTACTATGTGGTATTTCCTGCCATTCCAAGTAGATACTTCATGTGCTACCTTTAAACAATTCAAAAGTTATTATCTCTTATTTGTGTCAATGTTTTATAGCTCATGAGGAAGTATGTGGTGTTTTATCTTTCGATCTTGTCATTTACTTCGGACAGACTTTCAACAATGGACTAGTGGCTCATCCGCTTATCCAATAATTTTGCAAAAAGAGCTGGCAATGGGGTTCCCAGCCCCAACTAATTAACTTGCATTAATAATTCTCTTCACATGCTTTGCCCTGATCAATCAGTGAGCAACTTAATTTTGCAAAAAGAAAAAAAAAAGACACTCCTCCATGGTATGAGATTGTTGGAAGGCACCCGAGGATTCGGTTAGCCATGGCTTGAGA
Organism: Lolium rigidum; assembly: GCF_022539505.1. Taxonomy (NCBI): domain Eukaryota; kingdom Viridiplantae; phylum Streptophyta; class Magnoliopsida; order Poales; family Poaceae; genus Lolium; species Lolium rigidum. The sequence continues at coordinate 5,891 of NW_025900840.1, read as the reverse complement.
AAGAAAAGGTGGGGAGGAGTGTCATCCATAAATAATAAAATGCATGTGTAAACAAAAGAGAAGAGGGATGATCTACCTTGGTGGTAGAAATAACGTCCTTCATGGGAGCCGCTCTTGAAAGTCTGGTTGATAAGGTAGTTAGAGTACCCACTACCATTCGTTAACAACAACAAACACCTCTCAAAACTTTACTTTTATGCTCTCTATATGATTTCAAAACTTGAAAAGCTCTAGCACATGATTTAATCTCTGCTTCCCTCTGCGAAGGGCCTTTCTTTTACTTTATGTTGAGTTAGTTTACCTAGTTCCTTCCATCTTAGAAGCAAACACTTGTGTCAACTGTGCATTGATTCTTACATACTTGCTTATTTGCACTCATCATATTACTTTGTGTTGACAATTATCCATGAGGTATGCATGTTGAAAGTTGAAAGCAACCGCTGAAACTTAAATCTTCCTTTGTGTTGCTTCGATGCCTTTACTTTGAATTTATTGCTTTATGAGTTAACTCTTATGCAAGACTTTTGATGCTTGTCTTGAAAGTACTATTCATGAAAAGTTTTGCTATATGTTATCTATTTGTTAGCAACTATAGATCATTTCCTTGAGTCACTTCATTCATCTCATATGCTTTACAATAGTATGATCAATGTTATGTAAGTAGCATGTCACTACAGAAATTATTCTTTTTATCGTTTACCTACTCGAGGGCGAGTAGGAACTAAGCTTGGGGATGCTTGATACGTCTCCAACGTATCTATAATTTCTGATGTTCCATGCTTGTTTTATGACAATACCTACATGTTTTGCTCACACTTTATAATGTTTTTATGCGTTTTCCGGAACTAACCTATTAACAAGATGCCACAGTGCCAATTTCTGTTTTCTGTTGTTTTTGGTTCCAGAAAGGTTGTTCGGGCAATATTCTCGGAATTGGACGAAATCAAGGCCCACGATCTTATATTTCCACGAAGCTTCCAGAACACCGGAGAGGCACCAGAGGGAGGCCCGGGGCCTCCACACATGGTGGCGGCGCGGCCGAGGGGGGCGCCCCCCTACTGTGTGGGCCCCCCAGAACCCTTCCGACTCCGTTTCTTCGCCTATATAAGTCGTCGTGACCTAAAACCTCGACACGAATTGACGAAACTCCAGAAAGACTCCAGGGGCGCCGCCACCATCGCGAAACTCCAATTCGGGGGACAGAATCTCTGTTCCAGCACGCCGCCGGGACGGGGAAGTGCCCCCGGAAGCCATCTCCATTGACGCCACCGCCTCCATCATGCTCCGTGAGTAGTTCCCCCATGGACTACGGGTTCTAGCTGTAGCTAGTTGGTACTCTCTCCCTCATGTACTTCAATACAATGATCTCATGAGCTGCCTTACATGATTGAGATTCATCTGATGTAATCGGTGTTGTGTTTGTTGGGATCCGATGGATTGTTACATTATGATTAGTCTATCTATAAAGTTTGTGAAGTTATTATTGCTGCAATCTTGTTGTGTTTAATGCTTGTCACTAGGACCCGAGTGGCATGATCTTAGATTTAAGCTCTATACTTATTGCTTAGATTGTATCTACAAGTTGTTTGCACATGTCTATGTCCGGAACCCGAGGCCCCGGAGTGACAAAGAATCGGGATAACCGGAGGGGAAGGCTTAGATATGATGATCACATGTTTTCACGGAGTGTTAATGCTTTGCTCCGGTGCTCTATTAAAAGGAGTACCTTAATTTCCAGTAGATTCCCTTGAGGCCCGGCTGCCACCGGCTGGTAGGAGAAAAGATGTTATGCAAGTTTCTCATTGCGAGCACGTATGACTATATATGGAAAACATGCCTACATGATTAATAATCTTGATGTTCTGTCTTAATGCTATTTCAATCCTATCAATTTCCCAACTGTAATTTGTTCAACCAACACTTGTTATTGGAGAGTTACCACTAGTGTAGATAGCTGGGAACCCCGGTCCATCTTTCATCATCATATACTCGTTCTACATGTCATTGGAAGTAGTATCAACTATTTTCCGGTGCCATTGCTCTCATATTACTGCTACTGCTGCTGTGTTACTGTTACTACTGCTCTCATATTACTGCTGCTTTCACATCACCCCTGTTACTAGTGCTTTTCCAGTGCAGCTGAATTGACAACTCAGTTGTTAAGGCTTATAAGTATTCTTTACCTCCCCTTGTGTCGAATCAATAAATTTGGGTTTTACTTCCCTCGAAGACTGTTGCGATCCCCTATACTTGTGGGTTATCAGCGTGTATGAAAGTTGTGATTTTCAAAATCGTCCTTTAGGACGTAAGTTTAAGTTTTCTGGTGGAAAAATTCTTCGTTGCGAACTCATGGATTCCTAGTAACGACTTCCGGCACCTAGGTTGGGGGCTTGTTTCCGCGGTTATGGACGGACGCCATTGGGCTTCGTCGCCGCAGGCGAGCGTTTCCGGCCAAAGGTCTTCCGGCTCGTGGAAGGTCAAATGAGCAAGCCGGAAATAAGCCAGCACTTGCTTTCAACAAACGAAACATGCAAATAATATAATGGATAGCAGGATAAGTTTTCTCCGCCCATGCATACGTGTGATACGTCTCAAACGTATCTATAATTTCTTATGTTCCATGCTAGTTTTATGACGATACCTACATGTTTTGTTCACACTTTACATCGTTTTGATGCATTTTCCGGAACTAACCTATTGACGAGATGCCGAAGTGCCGGTTCTCGTTTTCTCGCTGTTTTTGGTTTCGAAATCCTAGTAAGGAAATATTCTCGGAATTGGACGAAATCAACGCCCGATATCTTATTTTTCCACGAAGCTTCCAGAACACCGGAGAGAGACCAGAGGGGAGCCAGGGGGCCCCACACGCCAGGGTGGCGCGGCCAAGGGGTGGGGCGCGCCCCCCTATTGTGTGGCCCCACCAGGGCCCCTCTGAGGCTGCCCTCACTACAAGAAAAGTTGCCATGGCCGACGAAGTTGAAGTCGCGCCGTGGTTGCTGGTGTACCATGGCCGACGATTTTTGGTCTCTCCGTTGTGCATGTCAAAACATTTTTTTCTCGTTGTTGAGGCCACCTAGCCCGACGAAAACGACCAAAACGTCGCGTATGGTGGCCCGGGACGTGGTGCATCTCGAAATCTAGGGTTCGCCGGCCGAGTCAATGCAAATCCGCACCGCCGAGGGATGTAGGGCCCAGATGGCAGCCTCTTTGGCATTGTTTTTTTTCTCGATCGCGCCATCTCGTTCAACGCTCTCCGATCGAGCCGTTTACGATGCGAGATCATGGGTCCCGCATGTCATCCTCTATGAACCAAAATTCTTTCTATTCTTGGATTTTTTTGACCCCCGATTTCCGGCTACTTCCTTTTTCTTTTGATCCCTTGCCGCCTTGGAAACGTTGAGACCGCTGCTGCTAAATGGGACCCGCATATCATCCTCTATGTGCAATCAACTTTCTTTTCTTGGATTTTTTTTGGCACCTCATATTTGGTCACTTGCCTTTTTCTTTCGATCCCCTGCTGCCTCTCAAACAGTGATACCGCTGCTGCTAAATGGGACCCGCATGTCATCCTCTATGTACTATAAAACTTTCTTTTCTTGAATTATTTCTGGCACCTCATATTTGGTCACTTACCTTTTTCTTTCGATCCCCTGCCGCCTCTCAAACGGTGAGACCGCTGCTGCTTAAATGGGACCCGCATGTCATCCTCTATGTACTATAAAACTTTATTTTCTTGAATTATTTTTGGCTCCTCATATTTGGTCACTTGCCTTTTTCTTTCGATCCCCTGCCACCTCTCAAACGGTGATACCGCTGCTGCTAAATGGGACCCGCATGTCATCCTCTATGTACTATAAAACTTTCTTTTCTTGAATTATTTTTGGCTCCTCATCACTACAAGAAAAGTTGCCATGGCCGACGAAGTTGAAGTCGCGCCGTGGTTGCTGGTGTACCATGGCCGACGATTTTTGGTCCCTCCGTGGTGCATGTCAAAACTTTTTTTTCTCGTTTTTGAGGCCACCTAGCCCAACGAAAGCGGCCAAAACGTCGCGTATGGTGGCCCGGGACGTGGTGCATCTCGAAATCTCGGGTTCGCCGGCCGAGTCAACGCAAATCCGCACCGCCGAGGGATGTAGGGCCCAGATGGCAGCCTCTCCGGCATTGTTTTTTTTTCTCGATCGCGCCATCTCGTTCAACGTTCTCCGATCGAGCCGTTTACGATGCGGGATCATGGGTCCCGCATGTCATCCTCTATGAACCAAAATTCTTTCTATTCTTGGAATTTTTTTGACCCCCGATTTACGGCTACTTCCTTTTTCTTTTGATCCCTTGCCGCCTTGGAAACGTTGAGACCGCTGTCTGCTAAATGGGACCCGCATGTCATCCTCTATGTGCAATCAACTTTCTTTTCTTGGAGTTTTTTTGGCACCTCAAATTTGGTCACTTGCCTTTTTCTTTCGATCCCCTGCCGCCTCTCAAACGGTGATACCGCTGCTGCTAAATGGGACCCGCATGTCATCCTCTATGTACTATAAAACTTTCTTTTCTTGAATTATTTTTGGCACCTCATATTTGGTCACTTACCTTTTTCTTTCGATCCCCTGCCGCCTCTCAAACGGTGATACCGCTGCTGCTAAATGGGACCCGCATGTCATCCTCTATGTACTATAAAACTTTCTTTTCTTGGAGTTTTTTTTGGCACCTCAAATTTGGTCACTTGCCTTTTTCTTTCGATCCCCTGCCGCCTCTCAAACGGTGATACCGCTGCTGCTAAATGGGACCCGCATGTCATCCTCTATGTACTATAAAACTTTCTTTTATTGAATTATTTTTTGGCTCCTCATATTTTTTCACTTGCCTTTTTCTTTCGATCTCATGCCACGTTTGAAACGTTGAGGAACCTGCAGGCTCATGGGACCCGCATGTCATCCTCTATGTACTATAAAAGTTCATTTTCTTGGTTTTTTTTTCACCCTCTGATTTTTGGCAATTTCTTTTTTCTTTTGATCCCCTGCCGCCTCTCAAACGGTGATACCGCTGCTGCTAAATGGGACCCGCATGTCATCCTCTATGTACTATAAAACTTTCTTTTCTTGAATTATTTTTGGCTCCTCATATTTGGTCACTTGCCTTTTTCTTTCGATCTCATGCCACGTTTGAAACGTTGAGGAACCTGCTGGCTCATGGGACCCGCATGTCATCCTCTATGTGCTATAAAAGTTTATTTTCTTTATTTTTTTTTCACCCTCTGATTTTTGGCTATTTCCTTTTCTTTTGATCCCCTGCCGCCTTGGAAACGTTGGGTAAGCTGTCGACTCATGGGACCCGCATGTCATCCTCTATGTACAATCAACTTTCTTTTTCTTTTGATCTCAAGCCGCATTTGAAACGTTGAGACCGCTATCTGCTAAATGGGACCCGCATGTCATCCTCTACGTACAATAAAGTTTCTTTTCTTGGATTATCTTTGGCTCCCGATATTTTGTCACTTGCCTTTTTCTTTCGATCTCATGCCGCCTTTGAAACGTTGAGTAAGCTGCTGGCTCATTGGTCCCGCATGTCATCCTCTACGAACAATAAAAGTTTCCTTTCTTGGAGTTATTTTTTACCCCTAATTTCTGGCTATTTGCCTTTTTCTTTTGATCTCCTGCCCCCTCTGAAACGATGAGGACGTTGTTGGCAGGTCGGTCCCACATGTCATCCTCTATGAACAATAAAAGTTTCCTTTGATGGATTTATTTTGAACCCCTAATTAATTTCTGGATATTTCCCCTGCCGCCTTGGAATCGTTGAGGATGCTGTAATGTCCCAGGTTTAGAGACGATCGAGGGGTAGATTTTAGAAAGGGATGTGCATTGCATAGTAAATTCTGGGGAAATTTCGCGCTTTTA
>NW_025900839.1:0-16930 GCF_022539505.1 Lolium rigidum | reverse complement strand
ATATTTTCTTACTAGGATTTCGGAACCAAAAACAGCAGAAAACGAGAACTGGCCCTTCGGCATCTTGTCAATAGGTTAGTTCCGGAAAACGCATAAATATGACATAAAGTATGCATAAAACATGTAGATATCATCAATAATGTGGCATGGAACATAAGAAATTATCGATACATCGGAGACGTATCAGCATCCCCAAGCTTAGTTCTCGCTCGTCCCGAGCGTGTAAACGATAACAAAGATAATTTCGAAGTGACATGCCATCATAACCTTGATCATATTGTAAACATATGTAATGAATGCAGCGATCAAAACAATGGTAATGACATGAGTAAACAAATGAATCATAAAGCAAAGACTTTTCATGAATAGCACTTTCAAGACGAGGCATCAATAAGTCTTGCATAAGAGTTAACTCATAAAGCAATAATTTAAAGTAAAGACATTGAAGCAACACAATGGAAGATTAAGTTTCAGCGGTTGCTTTCAACTTGTAACATGTATATCTCATGGATAATTGTCAACATAGAGTAATATAACAAGTGCAATATGCAAATATGTAAGAATCAATGCACAGTTCACACAAGTGTTTGCTTCTTGAGGTGGAGAGAAATAGGTGAACTGACTCAACATAAAAGGTAAAAGAATGGTCCTTCAAAGAGGAAAGCATCGATTGCTAAATTTGTGCTAGAGCTTTGGTTTTGAAAACATAAAGAGAGCATAAAAGTAAAATTTTGAGAGGTGTTTGTTGTTGTCAACGAATGGTAGTGGGCACTCTAACTACCTTATCAACCGGACTTTCAAGAGCGGCTCCCATGAAGGACGTTATCTCTACCAGACAAGGTAGATCATCCCTCTTCTCTTTTGTTTACACATGTACTTTAGTTTAGTTTTTCTTTATTTATGGATGACACTCCTCCCAACCTTTTGCTTACACAAGCCATGGCTAACCGAATCCTCGGGTGCCTTCCAACAATCACATACCATGAAGGAGTGTCTATTTGCAAAATTAAGTTGCTTAATCGATGAATCAGAGCAAAACATGTGAAGAGAATTATTAATGAAAGTTAATTAATTGGGGCTGGGAACCCCATTGCCAGCTCTTTTTGCAAAATTATTGGATAAGCGGATGAGCCACTAGTCCATTGTGAAAGTCTGTCAGAAGTAAATGACAAGATCGAAAGATAAAACACCACATACTTCCTCATGAGCTATAAAACATTGACACAAAGCAGAGGTGATAAATTTTGAATTATTTAAAGGTAGCACTCAAGCAATTTACTTTGGAATGGCGGAGAAATACCATGTAGTAGGTAGATATGGTGGACACAAATGGCATAGTGGTTGGCTCAAGGATTTTGGATGCATGAGAAGTATTCCCTCTCGATACAAGGTTTAGGCTAGGAAGGTTATTTGAAACAAACACAAGGATGAACCGGTGCAGCAAAACTCACATAAAAGACATATTGTAAACATTATAAGACTCTACACCGTCTTCCTTGTTGTTCAAAACTCAATACTAGATATTATCTAGACTCTAGAGAAACCAAATATGCAAACCAAATTAGCAAGCTCTAAGTGTTTCTTCATTAATGGGTGCAAAGTATATGATGCAAGATCTTAAACATGAGCACAACAATTGCCAAGTATCACATTATCCAAGACATTTTACCAATTACTACATGTAGCATTTTCCGTTTCCAACCATATAACAATTAACGAAGCAGTTTCAACCTTCGCCATGAATACTATGAGTAGAGCCTAAGGACATACTTGTCCATATGCTACAGCGGAGCGTGTCTCTCTCCCACACAAGCATTTATTCAAACAAAAACAAAAACAAGAAACATAAAGACGCTCCAAGTAAAGTACATAAGATGTGATGGAATAAAAATATAGTTTCAGGGGAGGAACCTGATAATGTCGTCGATGAAGAAAGGGATGCCTTGGGCATCCCCAAGCTTAGACGCTTGAGTCTTCTTGAAATATGCAGGGGTGAACCACCGGGGCATCCCCAAGCTTAGAGCTTTCACTCTTCTTGATCATAGTATATCATCCTCCTCTCTTGATCCTTGAAAACTTTCTCCACACAAAACTCGTAACAACTCATTAGAGGGTTAGTGCACAATAAAAATTAACATGTTCAGAGGTGACACAATCATTCTTAACACTTCTGGACATTGCATAAAGCTACTGGACATTAATGGATCAAAGAAATTCATCCAACATAGCAAAAGAGGCAATGCGAAATAAAAGGCAGAATCTGTCAAAACAGAACAGTCCGTAAAGATGGATTTTATTAGGGCACCAGACTTGCTCAAATGAAAATGCCCATATTGAATGAAAGTTGCGTACGTATCTGAGGATCACTCACGTAAATTGGCTTAATTTTCTGAGGTACCTACAGAGAATTAGACCCAGATTCGTGACAGCAAAGAAATCTGTTTCTGCGCAGTAATCCAAATCTAGTATCAACCTTTCTATCAACGACTTTACTTGGCACAACAAAACACAAAACTAAGATAAGGAGAGGTTGCTACAGTAGTAAAAAACTTCCAAGACACAAATATAAAACAAAGTACCGTAGCAAAATAACACATGGGTTATCTCCCAAGAAGTTCTTTCTTTATAGCCATTAAGATGGGCTCAGCAGTTTTTATGATGTACTCGCAAGAAATAGTAGTTGAAGCAAAAGAGAGCATCAAGAAGCAAATTCAAAACACATTTAAGTCTAACATGCTTCCTATGCATAGTAGTCTTGTACACAAATGAATTCATGAAGAACAAAGTGACAAGCATAAGAGGATAAAACACGAGTAACTTCAAGATTCTCAACATAAAGAGGGGAAACTTAATATTATGAAGGTGCATATAACCATATTTCCCTCTCTCATAATAGCTTTTAGTAGCATCATTGATGAAATCCACAATATACCCATCACATAAAGCATTCTTATCATGAGTCTCATGCATAAAATTATTACTCTCCACATAGGCATAATCAATTTTATTAGTTGTAGTGGGAGCAAATTCAACAAAGTAGCTATCAAATATAGGAGGCATATTGTAATCATAATCAAATTCATCCTCCATAACAGGCGGTACTAAAAGACTACTATCATTATAATCATCATAAATAGGAGGCAAAGTATCATCAAAGAAAATTTTCTCCTCGATGCTTGGGGGACTAAAAAGATCATGCTCATCAAAACCAGCTTCCCCAAGCTTAGAATTTTCCATATCATTAGCAATAATGGTGTTCAAAGCGTTCATACTAATATGTTCCATAGGTTTTTTAATTTTCGCATCAAACCATCCATGTCTTAAATCAGGAAATAGAATAAGAAGCTCATTGTTGTCCATTATGCCAAACTAGTGTAAACAAGAAACAAAAAGATGCAATTGCAGGATCTAAAGGAAATAGCTTCGAGTACTTACAACGGCAAAAATAGCTTAGTAGCCGAGATCCGGAGTGTGAGTACCTTTTACCTTTCCTCCCCGGCAGCGGCGCCAGAAAATAGCTTGATGTCTACGGGAGCTTCTATTCTTGTAGACAGTGTTGGGCCTCCAAGAGCAGAGGTTTGTAGAACAGCAGCAAGTTTCCCTTAAGTGGATCACCCAAGGTTTATCGATCTCGGGAGGAAGAGGTCAAAGATATCCCTCTCATGCAACCCCGCAACCACAAAGCAAGAAGTCTCTTGTGTCCCCAACACACCTAATAGGTGCACTAGTTCGGCGAAGAGATAGTGAAATACAGGTGGTATGAATGAATATGAGCAAGTAGTAACGGCGCCGTGAAAATAGCTTGTTGGCGTGTAGTTGATGGTGGTAATATGGTAGCAGTAGTAACGCAGTAGAAACAAGAAACAAGCAGCGATAGCGATATTTAGGAACAAGGCCTAGGGATCATACTTTCACTAGTGGACACTCTCAACATTGATCGCATAATAAATAACTCTTTCTCATATGTGCTACATACACTCTTTTGTTGGATGATGAACACATTGCGTAGGATTACACGAACCCTCAATGCCGGAGTTAACAAGCTCCACAATTCAATGTTCATATTTAAATAACCTTAGAGCATAATAGATCATTGCAAAATAAACCAAGAACTAACATAGTGCACACACTCGTCCACATTACACTATGAAGGAGGAATAGATCACATCAATACTATCATAATGATAATTAACTCCACAATCTACAAGAGATCATGATCATAGCCTACGACAAGAACCACACGGTGCACACACTAGTCACCTTTACACCATGCAGGAGGAATAGACTACTTTAATAACATCACATGAGTAGCACACAACTAGTAGCGATACAAAGCTCATCATATGGATCTCAATCATGTAAAGCAGCTCATGAGATCATTGTATTGAAGTACATAGGAGAGAGATTAACCACATAGCTACCGGTACAGCCCCGAGCCTCGATGGAGAACTACTCCCTCCTCATGGGAGACAGCAGCGTTGATGGAGATGGCGGTGGTGTTGATGGAGGAGCCTTCCGGGGGCACTTCCCCGTCCCGGCGGCGTGCCGGAACAGAGACTCATGTCCCCCAGATCTTGGCTTCGCGATGGCGGCGGCTCTGGAAGGTTTCTCGTACCGTGGCTTTTTCGTATCGAGGTTTTAGGTCCGGGACCTTTATATAGGCGAAGAGGCGGCGTCGGAGGGTCGAAGAGGCGGCGACACCATAGGGTGGCGCGGGCCACACCCGAGCCGCGCCGGCCTATGGTCCGGTGGGCCTCGTGGCCCCCTCCGGTCCTTCCCGGGTGTTCCGGAAGCTTCGTGGAAAAATAGGATGCTGGGTCTTGATTTCGTCCGATTCCGAGAATATTTCCTTACTAGGATTTCTGGAACCAAAAACAGCAGAAAACAGGAACTGGCCCTTCGGCATCTCGTCAAAAGGTTAGTTCCGGAAAACGCATAAATATGACATAAAGTATGCATAAAACATGTAGATATCATCAATAATGTGGCATGGAACATAAGAAATTATCGATACGTCGGAGACGTATCAATCAACAAGCTCGTCATGACAAGAGTTGGGGTCTTCCTCATCTTTCTCATTGTTGGCTTCCTCGAGAGAAAGCATCTTCTTCTTGAGCTCACCCACCAATCCAAGAGCATGATCTCGGTCCTTGGTGAGTTGGGAGATGATGGCATTGTTGGAGTCTTCGAGGGTGATGACACTAGCTTCAAGAGACATGCGCAAGTTTTGTTCTTCCTCAAGTACTTGATTGAGAGAGGCAATCTCATTTGCCGCCTCCCTTTCAAGCCTCTCCTTCTCCTATATAAGGTCTTGAGCCACACCAAGTTGGGCCAAGAGAGCCCCAACATGAGTCTTGGTATCCCCTTGCATGTTAGTGAGAAAATAATCCAATCCCACAATCTCACGCTTAATGGTGAGACTGGTAGCATCATCAATAGATAAAGCATTAGATGGAGATGTGAGTTTGGAAGGGGATTCTACCTCCGAGGATACCTTTGCCATGAGGCAATGCGCGTTGTTGGTGACGAGGTTCTCATTTGGAGAGTCGAAGAGGGAGATAGAGGGAGTGGTAATGGCGATGGCGGCCACTCCCTCTCCTTCCTTGTTGGAGCTCTTGTCCTCATGCTCCTCACCCTCATCGGAGGAGTAATCTTCACGGATGATAAAGGCTCTTGGCTTCTTGGTGAAGGAGACCTTGTCGTCATCGGGCTTGGAGGAGAACTTGGAGAATCCTTTGGAGAGTGACTTGAACTTTTCCTTGCGGACAAGCCTTCCACCATTATCTTCTCTTCTATCATAGATACAATCCGCAACAAAATGACTTTTGTCGCTGCAATTGTAGCATGTTCTCCCCCTTTGCCCCTCCCTTGGACTGTTGGAGAAGTTTCTTGAAGAATCACGTAGTCTTCTTGATCTTGTGTTTCGGGGCTTGTTTCCCTCCCAAAATCTCTTGGCGGCGAGGGCCATATGCTCATGATAGTTGGTCTTGAGATCATCCGGACCCCACTCAATGGGATCCTCATCACTTTCACTAGCTTCATGCACCTTCATCTTCAATGCAAGGTTGGGCTTGCGGGTGTTGTGGGCGCGAGCAACAAGATCCTCTGCATTCTTCTTGGAGATGCCCAAAGCGATGACTTTGCTAAGGACTTCATTGGATGTCATAGCACGGAAGGAGGCGTTTTGGCGGATGGTCGTCAACTTCACTTACTCATAAGGGAGGAGAGCGTTGTAAAACTTTCGCTTGATCCAATGGTCATCCACAAACGTTGCTCCAAGATCTTGCATTTGTACGGAAAGAGCGATGAGGCGCTGATACATTTCTTCGGGGGTATCTCCTTCATTCATGATGAAGTTGTCGGCCATGTTGTTCACTCCATCAAAACGAGAGCTTTGGATGCTCTCATTTCCGAGGAAGAGCTTGTCGAGTTTATCCCATGCTTCGTTGGCGGTCTTGAGCGAGCGGATATGAGCGCGGTCCTTGGGCGTGACGGCCATGTGTATCATGTTGATGGCGGTGGCGTTGAGTTGGTCATCCACCACTTCTCTTCTTGTCAAGTTCTTTGGGTCTCGTGGTGAATAGCCCTCCTCAATGATGCGCCAAAGCTCGGTAGAAGCGCTACGCACATGAGAACGCATTAAGAATTGCCAATTTTGAATGCTATTTGATTCAAGTAACGGTGGCGAACCATGCGACAAGATATGTGGCATAGGTATTGGAACACTTATGGTGTAATCACTTGGTGGTGGAACCGTATGATTATCCCCTAGACGTTCTGATACCGGTGTCTCATCCTTCCCCTTTGTAGAAGTGTCGGTCTCCCCAAGCCCTTCCTTTTGTGGATCTTTTGTCGATTGCGCGACAAAATCAACTAGAGGAAATTGACTAGCTTTTGGTGGGGGATCCGCGGCACTTGCCTTAGGATCTTTGATAGGAGTTGGCTTTTGAGCAACCAACTCCATCATCATTGCCTTCATTTGGCTAACAATGGATGACTCCAATTTCTTGAGGTCATCCAACGTAGCCGTTGTGCTATCGATGGTAGATGATGGAGCGGGTGGCTCAAGGGAAGGAGACCCATTCACAACCTTCTCTTGTCCGACCATTTCTTAGGCGGTAAAGCCCGAGCAAGAAAACCCTGCTCTGATACCAATTGAATGGATCGTAGCGGACAAGAGGGGGGTGAATGGACGCTACACAAATTTTAAGTCTTTTTTCAGTTTTAGCAGTGTGGAAGGTAAAGGTGATTTCTTTAGTGGTGGAGATGTTCCTAGTATGATCCTAGGCAAGTGCAACAAGTAAAGGAAACAAGCATGATAGTAAGAGTAAGGAGCGGGAAAACCGGATGGTGCGGAGACGAGGCGAGATTTGTTTCCCGCAGTTCCTCTCACAAAAGAGAGTACGTCTGCGTTGAAGAGGTGCTAGCCTCACGCAAGAGGCTAGGCGGCCACACCACGAAGGAAGGCCTCACATTCTTCCTCGAGAGAGCTCCACAAAGGGGCTCCCCCTTCTCCACTATGGCACCGGTCGAGGCGGTGGTTCCTTCACAAGGTTGGGGCGAGCTCCACAACACTAGGAGGCTCCCAACAACCTATGGGGCTAGCACAACACCAAGCTAGCCTCCATAGGTGCACTTCCTCCAAGATCCCACCATAGGAACCCTAACTCCAATATCCACTAAGGACTAGCACGAATTGGTGAAATCTCTCTTGGTAGAACTATAGATCGGGGCCTCCTCCACCACTCCTCAAAATTTGGGCAAGGCTGGTGATGGCGTGTATTTCACACGTTCGTTGGGCAACCCCAAGAGGAAGGTATGATGCGCACAGCAGCAAGTTTTCCCTCAGAAAGAAACCAAGGTTTATCAAACCAGGAGGAGCCAAGAAGCACGTTGAAGGTTGATGGCGGCGGGATGTAGTGCAGCGCAACACCGAGAGATTCCGGCGCCAACGTGGAACCCGCACAACACAACCAAAGTACTTTACCCCAACGAAACAGGTGAGGTTGTCAATCTCACCAGCTTGCCGTAACAAAGGATTAACCGGATTGTGTGGAAGATGATTGTTTGCAGAGAAAACGGAAAAAACAAGTATTGCGACAGATTTGTATTTCGAGTATTAAAGAATGGACCGGGGTCCACGATTCACTAGAGGTGTCTCTCCCATAAGATAAAAGCATGTTGGGTGAACAAATTACAGTCGGGCAATTGACAAATAGAGAGGGCATAACAATGCACATACATGTCATGATAAGTATAGTGAGATTTAATTGGGCATTACGACAAAGTACATAGACCGCCATCCAACCGCATCTATGCCTAAAAAGTCCACCTTCGAGGTTATCGTCCGAACCCCTTCCAGTATTAAGTTGCAAAGCAACGGACAATTGCATTAAGTATGGTGCGTAATGTAATCAATAACTACATCCTCGGACATAGCATCAATGTTTTATCCCTAGTGGCAACAAGCACAACACAATCTTAGAACTTTCGTCACTTGTCCCGGTGTCAATGCGAGCATGAACCCACTATCGAGCATAAATACTCCCTCTTGGAGTTACTAGCATCAACTTGGCCAGAGCCTCTACTAATAACGGAGAGCATGCAAGATCATAAACAACACATATGCAATAACTTGATAATTAACATAACATGGTATTCTCTATCCATCGGATCCCGACAAACACAACATAGAGTATTACGGATAGATGATCTTGATCATGTTAGGCAGCTCACAAGATCCAACAATGAAGCACAATGAGGAGAAGACAACCATCTAGCTACTCGCTATGGACCCATAGTCCAGGGGTGAACTACTCACTCATCACTCCGGAGGCGACCATGGCGGTGTAGAGTCCTCCGGGAGATGAATCCCCTCTCCGGCAGGGTGCCGGAGGAGATCTCCGAATCCCCCGAGATGGGATCGGCGGCGGCGGCGTCTCGGTAAGGTTTTCCGTATCGTGGTTTTTCGCATCGGGGGTTTCGCGACGGAGGCTTTAAGTAGGCGGAAGGGCAGAGTCGGGGGCCGACGAGGGGCCCACACCACGGGGCGGCGCGGGCCCCCCTCCGGCCGCGCCGCCTTGTGGTTTGGCCACCTCGTGGCCCCACTTCGTATGCTCTTCGGTCTTCCGGAAGGTTCGTGGAGAAATAGGCCCCCGGGTCTTGATTTCGTCCAATTCCGAGAATATTTCGTTACTAGGATTTCGAAACCAAAAACAGCGAGAAAACGAGCAATCGGCACTTCGGCATCTTATTAATAGGTTAGTTCCGGAAAATGCACGAATATGACATAAAGTGTGCATAAAACATGTAGGTATCATCAATAATATGGCATAGAACATAAGAAATTATCGATACGTTGGAGACGTATCAAGCATCCCCAAGCTTAGTTCTGCTCGTCCCGAGCAGGTAAAACGATAACAAAGATAATTTCTGAAGTGACATGCCATCATAACCTTGATCATACTATTTGTAAACATATGTAGTGGATGCAGCGATCAAAACAATGGTAATGACATGAGTTAAACAAGTGAATCATAAAGCAAAGACTTTTCATGAATAGTACTTCAAGACAAGCATCAATAAGTCTTGCATAAGAGTTAACTCATAAAGCAATAAATCAAAGTAAAGGCATTGAAGCAACACAAAGGAAGATTAAGTTTCAGCGGTTGCTTTCAACTTGTAACATGTATATCTCATGGATAATTGTCAACATAGAGTAATATAACAAGTACAATATGCAAGTATGTAGGAATCAATGCACAGTTCACACAAGTGTTTGCTTCCTGAGGTGGAAAGAGATAGGTGAACTGACTCAACATAAAAGTAAAGAGAATGGTCCTTCAAAGAGGAAAGCATCGATTGCTATATTTGTGCTAGAGCTTTTATTTTGAAAACATGAAACAATTTTGTCAACGGTAGTAATAAAGCATATGAGTTATGAAAGTTATATCTTACAAGTTGCAAGTCTCATGCATAGTATACTAATAGTGCCCGCACCTTGTCCGAATTAGCTTGGACTACCGGATCTTTGCAATGCACATGTTTTAACCAAGTGTCACAATGTGGTACCTCCATGCCGCCTGTATAAAGGTCTAAGGAGAAAGCTCGCATTTTGGATTTCTCGCTTTTGATTATTCTCAACTTAGACATCCATACCGGGACAACATGGACATCAGATAATGGACTCCTCTTTAATGCATAAGCATGTGGCAACAATTATTATTCTCATATGAGATTGAGGATATATGTCCAAAACTGAAACTTCCACCATGAATCATGGCTTTAGTTAGCGGCCCAATGCTCTTCTCTAACAATATGCATGCTCCAACCATTAACGTGGTAGATCTCTCTTACTTCAGACAAGACGGACATGCATAGCAACTCACATGATATTCAACAAAGAATAGTTGATGGCGTCCCAGAAGCATGGTTATCGCACAACAAGCAACTTAATAAGAGATAAAGTGCATAAGTACATATTCAATACCACAATAATTTTTAAGCTATTTGTCCCATGAGCTATATATTGCAAAGGTGAATGATGGAATTTTAAAGTTAGCACTCAAGCAATTTACTTTGGAATGGCGGATAAATACCATGTAGTAGGTAGGTATGGTGGACACAATTGGCATAGTGGTTGGCTCAAGTATTTTCGATGCATGAGAAGTATTCCCTCTCGATACAAGGTTTAGGCTAGCAAGGTTATTTGAAACAAACACAAGGATGAACGGTACAGCAAAACTCACATAAAAGACATATTGTAAACATCATAAGACTCTATACCGTCTTCCTTGTTGTTCAAAACTCAATACTAGATGTTATCTAGACTCTAGAGAAACCAAATATGCAAACCAAATTAGCAAGCTCTAAGTGTTTCTTCATTAATGGGTGCAAAGTATATGATGCAAGAGCTTAAACATGAGCACAACAATTGCCAAGTATCAAATTATCCAAGACATTTTAGAGTTACTACATGTAGCATTTTCCAATTCCAACCATATAACAATTTAACGAAGAAGAAACTTCGCCATGAATACTATGAGTAGAGCCTAAGGACATACTTGTCCATATGCTACAGCGGAGCGTGTCTCTCTCCCACAAAGTGAATCCTAGGATCCATTTTATTCAAACAAAACAAAAACAAAAACAAACCGACGCTCCAAGCAAAGTGCATAAGATGTGACGGAATAAAAATATAGTTTCAGGGAGGAACCTGATAATGTTGTCGATGAAGAAGGGGATGCCTTGGGCATCCCCAAGCTTAGACGCTTGAGTCTTCTTAGAATATGCAGGGGTGAACCACCGGGTCATCCCCAAGCTTAGAGCTTTCACTCTCCTTGATCATATTGCATCATACTCCTCTCTTGATCCTTGAAAACTTCCTCCACACCAAACTCGAAACAACTCATTAGAGGGTTAGTGCACAATAAAAATTAACATGTTCAGAGGTGACACAATCATTCTTAACACTTCTGGACATTGCATAAAGCTACTGGACATTAATGGAAATTCATCCAACATAGCAAAAGAGGCAATGCAAAATAAAAGGCAGAATCTGTCAAAACAGAACAGTCCGTAAAGATGGATTTTATTAGGCCACCGAGACTTGCTCAAATGAAAATTCTCAAATTGAATGAAAGTTGCGTACATATCTGAGGATCATGCACGTAAATTGGCTTAATTTTCTGAGCTAACTACAGGGAGGTAGACCCAGATTCGTGACAGCAAAGAAATCTGGAACTGCGCAGTAATCCAAATCTAGTACTTACTTTACTATCAAAGACTTTACTTGGCACAACAAAACTCAAAACTAAGATAAGGAGAGGTTGCTACAGTAGTAAACAACTTCCAAGACTCAAATATAAAACAAAAATACTGTAGTAAAAACATGGGTTGTCTCCCATAAGCGCCTTTCTTTAACGCCTTTCAGCTAGGCGCAGAAAGTGTATCTCAAGTATTATCGAAGAGCGGTGCATCATCCTTACCTTGGGCTTTACCCTTACCTTTCTTGTTGTTTTTCTTTCTCTTTGATTTAGGAAATGTATGATTCCCCCCCGGTATAGAGGTGAAATCCAGGATGCCTTCTCCCACATCTATGACTGCTCCCAATAATTTTAGCAGGGATCTTCCGAGTGTGATTTTTCCTGTCCCTACACATTCAATAACAAGATAATCAATGGATATTGTTCTTCCAAGAATGGTTGTATGCACACCTGCGGCTATTCCCTTAGGAATTATAACAGAGTTATCAATGAGAGTTATTTCTTCTCCTCCTTCATCAACTCCCCAAAGTTTCAAAGATTTATAAATGCTCTCCGGTATAAGGCAAAATTCGGACATAATATCACGAGTTGGCACGAAGAGTTTGATCACCGATAACAATTTTAACGAGTAGGATCCCATAATGAAGGTTTAGAGTTCACTAAAACTTGTTCAAGACGATTACGAACATGGTGATAGTTGTCATCCAGGCGAGATGTACTTATCTCGAGATTGTTTAATCTATTATAAATGCTAATAAGGGCTGAATCAAAGTTATTAGCTGAATCATGTGATGCAACCAACTTCTTTATGGCATTAAAAGCTTGATCCCCATTGCAATGAAGGAAATCTCCTCCCACTAAAGTATCCAAAGCATATCTATAGCGAATCACAAGACCAAAATAAAAATTACTAAGGAGCAAACTTAGAGTCATTTGTGGTTCAGTTTTACGATAAGAAGTAAAAATTCTAGACCAAGCGTCCTTAAAACTCTCCTCATCCCCTTGTTTAAAAGTGAAGACTAATTCTTCAGGCGAAGAAGTAACAGGTTCAGAGCTAGACATGGTAACAAAAGTAACTAATTTTTTTTGAATTTTTAATATAGAGTGCAAGACAGTAAAATAAAGCAAACTAGATAAAGTAAATGCAAGTAAACTAATTTTTTTGTGTTTTTGATATAGCAAACAAGACAGTAAATAAAGTAAAGCTAGCAACTAATTTTTTTGTGTTTTGATATAAGTGCAGCAAACAAAGTAGTAAATAAAATAAAGCAAGACAAAAACAAAGTAAAGAGATTGAGAAGTGGAGACTCCCCTTGCAGCGTGTCTTGATCTCCCCGACAACGGCGCCGGAAAAAGAGCTTGATGGCGTGTATTTCACACGTTCGTTGGGCAACCCCAAGAGGAAGGTATGATGCGCACAGCGGCAAGTTTTCCCTCGAAAGAAACCAAGGTTTATCGAACCAGGAGGAGCCAAGAAGCACGTTGAAGGTTGATGGCGGCGGGATGTAGTGCGGCGCAACACCAGAGATTCCGGCGCCAACGTGGAACCTGCACAACACAACCAAAGTACTTTGCCCCAACGAAACAGTGAGGTTGTCAATCTCACCAGCTTGCTGTAACAAAGGATTAACCGGATTGTGTGGAAGATGATTGTTTGCAGAGAAAACAGAAAAAACAAGTATTGCGACAGATTTGTATTTCAAGTATTAAAGAATGGACCGGGGTCCACAGTTCACTAGAGGTGTCTCTCCCATAAGATAAAAGCATGTTGGGTGAACAAATTACGGTCGGGCAATTGACAAATAGAGAGGGCATAACAATGCACATACATGTCATGATAAGTATAGTGAGATTTAATTGGGCATTACGACAAAGTACATAGACCGCCATCCAACCGCATCTATGCCTAAAAAGTTCACCTTCGGGTTATCGTCCGAACCCCTTCCAGTATTAAGTTGCAAAGCAACGGACAATTGCATTAAGTATGGTGCGTAATGTAATCAATAACTACATCCTCGGACATAGCATCAATGTTTTATCCCTAGTGGCAACAGCACAACACAACCTTAGAACTTTCCGTCATCGTCCCGTGTGTCAATGCAGGCATGAACCCACTATCGAGCATAAATACTCCCTCTTGGAGTTACTAGCATCAACTTGGCCAGAGCCTCTACTAATAACGGAGAGCATGCAAGATCATAAACAACACATATGCAATAACTTGATAATTAACATAACATGGTATTCTCTATCCATCGGATCCCGACAAACACAACATAGAGTATTACGGATAGATGATCTTGATCATGTTAGGCAGCTCACAAGATCCAACAATGAAGCACAATGAGGAGAAGACAACCATCTAGCTACCGCTATGGACCCATAGTCCAGGGGTGAACTACTCACTCATCACTCCGGAGGCGACCATGGCGGTGTAGAGTCCTCCGGGAGATGAATCCCCTCTCCGGCAGGGTGCCGGAGGAGATCTCCGGAATCCCCGAGATGGGATCGGCGGCGGCGGCATCTCGGTAAGGTTTTCCGTATCGTGGTTTTTCGCATCGGGGGTTTCGCGACGGAGGCTTTAAGTAGGCGGAAGGGCGAGTCGGGGGCCGACGAGGGGCCCACACCACGGGGTGGCGCGGGCCCCCTCCGGCCGCGCCGCCTTGTGGTTTGGCCACCTCGTGGCCCCACTTCGTATGCTCTTCGGTCTTCTCGGAAGGTTCGTGGCGAAATAGGCCCTCGGGTCTTGATTTCGTCCAATTCCGAGAATATTTTGTTACTAGGATTTCTGAAACCAAAAACAGCAGAAAACGAGCAATCGGCACTTCGGCATCTTGTTAATAGGTTAGTTCCAGAAAATGCACGAATATGACATAAAGTGTGCATAAAACATGTAGGTATCATCAATAATATGGCATAGAACATAAGAAATTATCGATACGTTGGAGACGTATCAACTGGTTGGATGGTTGGGGAGATCCTCAAGGATTAAGCTCAGCAACAATGGAGGAGAGAGAGAGGAGAGATAAAAATGAGTTGGGGAAGAAGGGCCCTTTAAATAGGCCCCCCGAAATCCAACCGTTATCTGCAGTTTTTGCCTAAGCGGTACTACCTTGGTAAGCGGTACTACCGCTCTGAATTCGAAATCCCACAGAACTTATCCACGTGGACACATAGCGGTACTACCGCCCGCAGTACCACTTGAGGTACCGCAATGGCCTCCAGAGCTTACTGGATCCCAAGCGGTACCGAAGCGGTACCAGAGCGGTACTGTCGTAACTCATGTTACGGTACTTGAGCGGTACCCATGCGGTACTACCGCTCTCAAGCGGTACTACCGCTCGAGGTACCGCAAAGGTACCGTAACTTGTTCTGTGGGACTTTCTCAGTGCAAATCTTCAGAGTGGTACCGCTAGGCGGTACCAGTAGGGGTAGCGGTACTACCGCTACTTGTATCGGTAGTACCGATCTGGAAAAAACTGTTTCTCCTCTTTTCCTCTCTAACCATGTCACCTCGCGATACACACACAAAACCAGAAAACCTATAAGCTACGCTTCAGTCCTCCGATCTTGACGTGTCCAGCGAGGTCACCATGCACTTGCAAATCTATCAAAGATACTCTTTGCACACGGTGAGATTATTCAAGTGTTGTCATCAAACACACAAAACACGGGGTTTAGACTTTGCTCTTTCAGTATGTATGCTTGTTACTATGCATTATACCACTTGTTTATCATACCAAGCAATCAATCTTAATAAGAACTTTGTTTGTGAACCATCTCTAAAAGTGCAATACACTTTGAACTAATCATTACAACCCACTAATCCTAAATCATCGGGGTTAGGTTACGCTTAGAGCGATTGCATCTCATACTTATGCATTATTGCATCCTTGCCAATCTTTTAAGCATCGTCCTTAACGGACGATGATGCTATTTCAGAATTTGGAGTTATTGCGTATCGAAGACCTTGTCTGCATAATCTTGCAGTCAAGAAAGGCAAGTTCATCGCTTGCTCATGTCATTTGAGTATTTGTACCAAATTACTTGCAAAGTACTATACTTATCACTCTTGCATGAAAAGGCAAAATGCTAATTTCATAACTATGAATATGACTATGTGGTGGGCAATGGAACCATGGTATGAGTATGGTGGAGTGATGTCTACGCACGCTTCTATTCCTGTAGACAGTGTTGGGCCTCCAAGAGCAGAGGTTCGTAGAACAGCAGCAAGTTTCCCTTAAGTGAATCACCCAAGGTTTATCGAACTCAGGGAGGTAGAGGTCAAAGATATCCCTCTCAAGCAACCCTGCAATTAAGATACAAGAAGTCTCTTGTGTCCCCAGCACACCTAATACACTTGTCAGATGTATAGGTGCACTAGTTCAGCGAAGAGATAGTGAAATAAAAGTAATATGGATGATTGTAAGTAGTAATTGCAATCTGAAATAAATATGGCAGCAAGCGAACATGTAGCAGAACTTGTTGGAAACGGTGTTTCAATGCTTAGAAACAAGGCCTAGGGATCATACTTTCACTAGTGGACACTCTCAACAATGATCACATAATTGAATAAATAAATGCTACTGTCAAACACTCTCTTGTTGGATAACAAACACCATTCATTGTGTAGGGCTGCAAGAGCACACCTCAAGCCGGAGTAAACAAGCTCCACAACGTCATAAAGGAATCACACACGATGCGCACACTGTCACCATCACACCGTGGAGAGTAACTCCGGAGTTCATATTAAAGTAACCTCTAGAGTGCATAATAGACAAGAGTAACATCTACATATTCAACTAGATTACAAAGCTCATGATCACATAAAGATCACACCATGGGAGAGAGAGATGAACCACATAGCTACCGGTAGAGCCCTCGGCCTCGGGGAGAACTACTCCCTCCTCATCATGGGAGACAGACAACGGCGATGAAGATGGCGATGGAGTCGATGGAGATGGATTCCGGGGGCACTTCCCCGTCCCGGCGGCGTGCCGGAACAGAGACTTCTGTCCCCCGAACTTGGCTTCGCGATGGCGGCGGCTACGTAACGTTTCGTGGAATATGACTGATCTTTTTAGGGTTTTCGCGACGGAAGGAATATATAGGCGAAAGGGCGGCACGAGGGGGTGCCCGAGGGGCCCACCCCATAAGGCGACGCC
>NW_025900838.1:0-13855 GCF_022539505.1 Lolium rigidum | reverse complement strand
CAAAGGTCTAAGGAGAAAGCTCGCATTTTGGATTTCTCGCTTTTGATTATTCTCAACTTAGACATCCATACCGGGACAACATGGACAACAGTATAATGGACTCCTCTTTTAATGCATAAGCATGTGGCAACAATTATTATTCTCATATGAGATTGAGGATATGTGTCCAAACCGAAACTTCCACCATGAATCATGGCTTTAGTTAGCGGCCCAAAGTTCTTCTCTAACAATATGCATGCTCCAACCATGAAGGTGGTAGATCTCTCTTACTTCGCACAAGACGGACATGCATAGCAACTCACATGATATTCAACAAAGAATAGTTGATGGCGTCCCTGTAAGCATGGTTATCGCACAACAAGCAACTTAATAAGAGATAAAGTGCATAAGTACATATTCAATACCACAATAGTTTTTAAGCTATTTGTCCCATGAGCTATATATTGCAAAGGTGAATGATGGAATTTTAAAGGTAGCACTCAAGCAATTTACTTTGGAATGGCGTGATAAATACCATGTAGTAGGTAGGTATGGTGGACACAAATGGCATAGTGGTTGGCTCAAGGATTTTGGATGCATGAGAAGTATTCCCTCTCGATACAAGGTTTAGGCTAGCAAGGTTATTTGAAACAAACACAAGGATGAACGGTACAGCAAAACTCACATAAAAGACATATTGAAAACATTATAAGACTCCATACCGTCTTCCTTGTTGTTCAAAACTCAATACTAGATGTTATCTAGACTCTAGAGAAACCAAATATGCAAACCAAATTAGCAAGCTCTAAGTATTTCTTCATTAATGGGTGCAAAGTATATGATGCAAGAGCTTAAACATGAGCACAACAATTGCCAAGTATCAAATTATCCAAGACATTTTAGAGTTACTACATGTAGCATTTTCCAATTCCAACCATATAACAATTTAACGAAGAAGAAACTTCGCCATGAATACTATGAGTAGAGCCTAAGGACATACTTGTCCATATGCTACAGCGGAGCGTGTCTCTCTCCCACAAAGTGAATGCTAGGATCCATTTTATTCAAACAAAACAAAAACAAAAACAAACCGACGCTCCAAGCAAAGTACATAAGATGTGACTGAATAAAAATATAGTTTCGGGGGAGGAACCCGATAATGTTGTCGATGAAGAAGGGGATGCCTTGGGCATCCCCAAGCTTAGACGCTTGAGTCTTCTTAAAATATGCAGGGGTGAACCACCGGGGCATCCCCAAGCTTAGAGCTTTCACTCTCCTTGATCATATTGCATCATACTCCTCTCTTGATCCTTGAAAACTTCCTCCACACCAAACTCGAAACAACTCATTAGAGGGTTAGTGCATAATAAAAATTCACATGTTCAGAGGTGACACAATCATTCTTAACACTTCTGGACATTGCATAAAGCTACTGGACATTAATGGATCAAAGAAATTCATCCAACATAGCAAAAGAGGCAATGCGAAATAAAAGACAGAATCTGTCAAAACAGAACAGTCCGTAAATATGGATTTTATTAGGCCACCAGACTTGCTCAAACGAAAATGCTCAAATTGAATGAAAGTTGCGTACATATCTGAGGATCATGCTCGTAAATTGGCTTAATTTTCTGAGCTACCTACGGGGAGATAGACCCAGATTCGTGATAGCAAAGAAATCTGGAACCGCGCAGTAATCCAAATCTAGTACTTACTTTTCTATCAAAGACTTTACTTGGCACAACAAAACATAAAACTAAGATAAGGAGAGGTTGCTACAGTAGTAAACAACTTCCAAGACACAAATATAAAACAAAAATACTGGAGTAAAAACATGGGTTGTCTCCCATAAGCGCTTTTCTTTAACGCCTTTCAGCCTAGGCGCGTAAAGTGTATCTCAAGTATTATCGAAGGGTGGTGCACCTACAAGCGGGGTTTGGAGTTTTCTCAACCATGCATAGTATATTGGATACATAAGTTTCAGCGTCTCCTTCTCATTAGTCTTGGGCTTGCTACTCTCATCAAACAAATTTTCAGGAACAAGCCAAGCATAGTTATGTTCTAGTGCATCATTCATAGCTAGGAGTTTACATGGTATTGGTGCTTTGATCTCCCCACCATCATTAGCATTATTAGTGTACCTTATCCTATCCATATCCATTTTTTCAAGGAGACTAACAAAATTAGTATGAGAACCAAGCATATTAAATTTAGCGAAGACCTTTCTAGCCTCTCTTGCTAGACCACCAAATTCTCTAAGAAGGGTTTCTAAAACAAAATCTTTCTTTTCCCCCTCTTCCATATCACCAAGTGTAAGACACATGTGTTGGATTATAGGATTGAGATTAACAAATTTAGTTTCCAACAAGCGAACTAAAGCAGCAGCAGCAATTTCATAAGTAGGAGCAAGTTCTACCAAGTGTCTATCTTCAAAATCTTCAACGGTACTAACATGGGTGAAAAATTCTTCTATATTGTTCCTTCCAATTATAAACCCTTGTCCTACCGGTATGTTCTTTGCGGTAAAATTAAAAGGAAACATGATGAAATAAGTAAAGCAAATGCAAGTAACTAATTTTTTTGTGTTTTTGATATGGCAAACAAGACAGCAAATAAAGTAAAGCTAGCAACTAATTTTTTTGTGTTTTGATATAAGTGCAGCAAACAAAGTAGTAAATAAAATAAAGCAAGACAAAAACAAAGTAAAGAGATTGAGAAGTGGAGACTCCCCTTGCAGCGTGTCTTGATCTCCCCGACAACGGCGCCAGTAAATTTGCTTGATGCGTGTAGTTGACACGTCCGTTGGGAACCCCAAGAGGAAGGTGTGATGCGCACAGCGGCAAGTTTCCCTCGCAAGAAACCAAGGTTTAATCGAACCAGTGAGGAGTCAAGAAGCACGTTGAAGGTTGATGGCGGCGGGATGTAGTGCGGCGCAACACCAGAGATTCCGGCGCCAACGTGGAACCCGCACAACACAACCAAAGTACTTTGCCCCAACGAAACAAGTGAGGTTGTCAATCTCACCGGCTTGCTGTAACAAAGGATTAACCGTATTGTGTGGAAGATGATTGTTTGCAGAGAAAACAGTAAAACAAGTATTGCAGCAGATTTGTATTTCAGTATTAAAAGAATGGACCGTGGTCCACAGTGACAAGGGATTAACTTGTCAATGCCTATGGATTATAGGCTAGGGTTTAGTTAGAAGTAGAGGGCAAGTAGATCTCGAAGGTTTCAGCCGAAAAGTACTCGACGAATATGAAAACTAGGGTTTGCAGACAATGATTCGATGATCCTCTCGTCCCTCGACCCCCCCTTTATATAGGTGGAGCCGAGGGATTCGTGCTATACAAGGATTACAGAGTCCGGGACGGTTTCTAACTCATCCCGCCGTATTTACAAATAACACTTCCTATTACAACTCTATCTTTTCCTTAAACACATCTTGGGTCGTCGAGTCTTCTTATTCTTCGGGTAGTGGGCCTTCAATAAACCCCGGGTACTATATTAGGCAGGCCCATTTGGGATGCCTATGTCAGTAGCCCCCGAGATTTTGCTTGAATCGTAGAATCAGGGAAAATCTCCACCGTCTATTTTTATTCGAAAGCTTTTAACTTTTATACTTTTTCTCATAAAATTCTATATTGTACAGGGATATTGGTAGTTGGGGCTAGTTCATCTGACGGATCAGGTACTAGTTAACTGCTCTAGTGGCAATCCGCAAAAACCTACTTCAAAATCACGTCCCCGGACATGATTTCGGGATACCGTGTAAACTTCGACAGCGCCGCTTAAGGTCTTACCATTCCGTCGAGTCCCGGCTAAATTTATCGAGTACCTAACGCGTCCGTTAGGATTTTTCTTCGTATCTCGTTGATACGGATAAAAGTAGCGAGCGCAGTCTTCGGCGATGCCACGCCCAGCAGAATAGGTCCGGGGTCTTACCTTCGCAATTTTGCGGCATTCAGAAATTGATCGCAACTTCGGCGTTCTGAGAATATATTGTCGAGTGCTTTTCCGGCTGTTGGAATGGCACATTTTATTGAGTCAAATATGACTTATATTGCTTTCCCGATGGGAGTATATGGAGAGTTAATGATAACTCGAAATATACTCTCTTGCTTGTTCTATTTTTCCTTTGTTAATTTCATCGGGCACGCGAACAGCCGTTCCCGATGGGAGTAGCTCCCGAGGCTACGGCCAAGAACTTGTGCTTGGTTGTAGGCTCAACATTTTAGTCCACCTTGTCACTATATTGCCATTATCTCTTAATATTCTTTCCTCCTTCTTCTTCTCTCTTTCTTTTTTTTTTTTTTTTTTTTTTATCGGGTACGCGAACAACGCTCCTGATGGGAGTAGCCCCCGAGGCTACAGCCAAGAACTTGTGCTTGACTGTAAGCTCAACATTTTCTATATTTGCCATTGTCGAAAGTTTTCTTTTTTCGAAGTAGCCTCCGAGCATTTGGGCAAAAACTTGTTTCTGACCAAAGGCTCCCAATGCATTCAAATAACTTATCCTCGTCGCCATTCTCCTTTCTCTTGTCGACATATTTTCCCTTGTCAAATTTTCTTCAACCCTATCACTGGTCGATATTTTTCTGCTTTGTGGGTCCATCGTTCCCACCATGTTGACACGTCGTGCAAGTGGGGGACACACGTCCTCCACTTTTTCTGGTGCTCGTGTGGTAACGCCTATTCCCAGTAAAAATACTTTTTTGCCCTTGTAACCAGAAAATCAATTTTCACCACACGATTTCCTCATCCAACGGTACACTGCTTCACCCAATTCTTATATAAACCTGTCTTCAACCTCCGTTCATCCCCTCGCTTGCGCCGCTCACCTGTTCCTCTTCGCAAATCTTCCTCTCGCGCCCAATCTTCGCCGATTTCCGCTCTCGCATACATTGCTCAATCCGCTTCGTGGATGCCGCCGCGTGCGCGTTTGACCCGCCACAGCAGACTCCGTAGTCCGCGATGGCCGCCGAAGATCTTGAGTGGGAGAGATCCAAGATCTCCAACCAAGACACCAACCTCGATGAAAAGGCTTGGCCTCGATGAAGAAGGAAGGCGCCATCCGCTTTCCCAAGAAGAAAGCTATCCCAAGCCTCCAATGGAGTATCGGGTTAGTTTCGTTGATCATCTTATCCGCGGCCTCTCTACCCCAATCCATGATTTCCTCTCGCGGTCTTCTCTTTGTCTATGGGATTCAACCGCATCATCCGACCCCCAATTCCATCCTTCACATTTCTATTTTTATCACCCTTTGCGAATGCTTTCTTGGAGTCGCTCCTAATTGGGCTCTATGGAAACGCATCTTCTCGCCTCCGCCGCAATGGCTCCCACAACGTCACTTATAACATAGGTGGCGTTGTCATCCGTATTCGTACCGATGTCGATTATTTCGACGTCAAGTTTCCCGATTCTCGTCCAAGGATGGCGCAAGAAGTGGCTTTACATTCACGAAGAAAGCGCCAACTCCGTTGAGCACAACATAATTCCCTTCGACGGAGTGCCAAAATTCAGCGCCGTCGCTCCCGGGATGCCGAAGCTTCCGAGGAAGAGAAAAAGGCGACAGAGGCGCTCATGTCTCGCATTCGCCAGCCTTCAAAATACTCGAGGCGAGGAGCTATCTCGGTGTTCAAATCACTCGCTTACTTCCTTAGGATTAGGGTGCAGCCTCTTCAGTGCTCGCAAAAATCCCCTTTGGACGTACTCCGGTGAAAATGACGCCTAACAGAATCTCCGGTAACCTTTCCACCAAGGACTTGGAGAAGTTGGTTCGAAGACTTTCTCGCCTGGGCAAAGATCCAGTTCCTTCTTCTTGTCGCGTGGAACCATACAGCTCCACCAATCCACTCCCCAAGGTATTTTATCTTTCCGCGTTTTTTTATCTTGTTGCACCCCTTTTTTTTTCCTGCATCTCATTGTATTGTCATCTCTTTATGTTTTCTTTGGTTTCCTATTTTTTCAGGACCATCCTAGTATAACTTCCCTTCCTCCTCTTCCTGAGGGTGGAGAAGTCGAAGAAATGACCGTCGTTGCCGACGATACTCAAGGCTCTTCTGTCCCTGAAAGTGAAGTCGCGGGTTCTCACAAATCTGCGGCTTCTCATGAGAGAGAGGTTGAGTCTGAAGCTAGTGAATCGACTGAATCCCTTCCTCCTGCTGTTTCTCCGAAGAACAAAAGGAAAAGGGATTAACTTGTTGGGTGAACAAATGAAGCACAATGAGGGTGTCTCTCCCATAAGATAAAAGCATGTTGGGTGAACAAATTACAGTCGGGCAATTGACAAATAGAGAGGGCATAACAATGCACATACATGACATGATAAGTATAGTGAGATTTAATTGGGCATTACGACAAAGTACACGTACCGCCATCCAACTCGCATCTATGCCTAAAAAGTCCACCTTCAAAGTTATCATCCGAACCCCTCCGGTATTAAGTTGCTAACAACGGACAATTGCATTAAGTATGGTGCGTAATGTAATCAACAACTACATCCTCGGACATAGCGCCAATGTTTTATCCCTAGTGGCAACAGCACAACACAACCTTAGAACTTTCTCGTCACTCGTCCTAGGTGTCAATGCGGCATGAACCCACTATCGAGCATAAATACTCCCTCTTGGAGTTAAAAGTAAAAACTTGGCCAGAGTCTCTACTAGTAACGGAGAGCATGCAAGATCATAAACAACACATATGTAATAACTTGATAATTAACATGACATGGTATTCTCTATCCATCGGATCCCGACAAACACAACATATAGAATTACAGATAGATGATCTTGATCATGTTAGGCAGCCCACAAGATCCAACAATGAAGCACAATGAGGAGAAGACAACCATCTAGCTACGGCTATGGACCCATAGTCCAGGGGTGAACTACTCACTCATCACTCCGGAGGCGACCATGGCGGTGTAGAGTCCTCCGGGAGATGAATCCCCTCTCGGCGGTGGTGCCGGAGGAGATCTCCAGTAATCCCCGAGATGGGATCGGCGGCGGCGGCGTCTCGCAAGGTTTTCCGTATCGTGGTTTTTCGCATCGGGGGTTTCGCGACGGAGGCTTTAAGTAGGCGGAAGGGCAGAGTCGGGGGCCAGACGAGGGGCCCACACCACAGGGCGGCGCGGGCCCCCCTTGGCCGCGCCGCCTTGTGGTGTCGCCACCTCGTGGCCCCACTTCGTATGTTCTTCGGTCTTCTAGAAGCTCCGTGAAAAAATAGGCCCCTGGGTCTTCGTTTCGTCCAATTCCGAGAATATTTCGTTACTAGGATTTCTGAAACCAAAAACAACAGAAAACAGGAACTGACACTTCGGCATCTTGTTAATAGGTTAGTTCCGTAAAATGCACGAATATGACATAAAGTGTGCATAAAATATGTAGGTATCATCAATAATATGGCATAGAACATAAGAAATTATCGATACGTCGGAGACGTATCGCAGGCGCGATTGGCCGCCGTTTGTTGCGTCGTCCGCCTCGGCGCAATTTTAACCATTGATTTTGCTTTAGCCATGGACAGCGACGATGAGATGGTTGCCCTGCTGCTGGAGGACGAGCAAGCCTTCGACGACGACCTGCGGGAGCATTTGCTGATCATCGCGTCCCTCCAGGACATGCTTGACGTTGAGGCGGAGAAGAGGAAGAGGCCACGCCGCGGAGGATGAAGGCCGGGAAGAAGGAAGTCGAAGCCCCGACAGAGGCTGGAGGGGCATGCCATGCTGCACAACGACTACTTCGCCGACGACGCAACACATGCCGACAATTTTCGGCGCCGGTACAGGATGAGCAAGGGGCTGTTCATGAATATCCTCCACGGCGTTCGAGAGTTCGACCCCTACTTCAAGCTCAAGCTTGACGCTGTAGGCGTTCTCGGGTTCTCGTCCATTCAGAAGTGCACCGCCGCCATGAGGATGCTTGCATACGGAGCATCTGCCGATACACAGGACGACTACCTTCGCATGAGTGAGTCTATTGCCATTGAGTGCATGTACAAGTTTTGCCGAGCTGTGGTGGGAAAGTTTGGCAAATACTACTTGAGAGGGCCAACTGAGGAAGAGACTGCAAGGATCATGGCACAAAATGCTGTCAGAGGATTTCCTGGAATGCTTGGAAGCATCGATTGCATGCACTGGTCATGGAAGAACTGCCCGTTTGCTTGGCAAGGTATATACAAAGGGCGTCATGGATATTGCAGTGTGGTGCTTGAAGCTGTGGCAGATTATGACCTGTGGATTTGGCATTCTTCCTTTGGCATGGCGGGATCACACAATGACATCAACGTGTTGCAGCGGTCTCCGATGTTCAGCAGACTAGTGGAAGGGAATGCTCCACCATGCAACTATGAGATCAATGGCCACCAATATACCAAAGGCTATTATCTAGCCGATGGTATATATCCAAAATGGGCCACTTTTGTCAAAACAATCTCGAATCCATCAGGTCTGAAGAATTCCCACTTTGCTACACGATAGGAGGCTTGCAGGAAGGATGTCGAGCGGGCATTTGGTGTGCTTCAAGCACAATTTGCCATTGTCCGGTACCCTGCTCTAAGCTGGTCTCACGACCAAATGTGGGAGGTGATGCAGGCTTGTGTGATCATGCACAACATGATCATCGAGGATAACCGCAAGAATCATGCTAGGTCACATGTTGATCCCTATGAGTGTCAAGGCCCTCTTGCGGAGGTTGATCATGAGTTGCCTGCAGATTTTGCTGATTTTCTCGCTATGCACGCAGAGATCCGTGATAGCAATGTTCATGATCAACTTCAAGCTGATCTCGTTGAGCATTTGTGGAGGATCAAAGGAAATACCGTGGCACCTTGATGTAGCATCTAGCCATATTTATTATATTTGTTTACTTGTTTGTTGTAATTTAATTTGAAAACAATCCTCGCAAACATTTTTATTCATATGCTACATTTGATAAATGGCTCTTATGTGTTAAAAAAGCATTTTTAATGTTTGGGGGCGGCGTTTGGGGGACGCGGCTGGGGAGCGACGTCCCCCAAACGCGGCACGAACAAAACACGTCCCCCAAACGCTCAAATCGGCGCGGTTTGGGGGACGGTTTAGAGGACGCGACTGGAGATGCTCTAAGGAGAGCTGAATGGGTTCTACGTACTTTCCCAAGGCCACTCATTCCAAGCAAGCGAGTGTGTGCCTATGTTTCATAGTCATATCCACGTCTATTGAGCAGGATTCAGTGTACTGCAGATTTCAACGAAAGTAAGACCAAATTCAGACTGATATTACTTGTAAATGTTAACTACACTCAGGGTGACTTCTTTTGGGCTTGTGCTTATGCATAAGCCGGCTTATGAGTTTCGGTGGGAAAAAACTATGGTGGGTAGAAGCTCCTAGAAGCTAGTTGCTCCTATTCTTTTGGGCTTCTGGAATAATGGCTTACTTGTTGTTTGAGTTGTAAAATGTCTATAAAGCCCCAATATTTGATATGTGCTCTAAATAAATGATGATATCGTACATGTGATGCATTTTAGTAGAGAATGAGCTAGAAATGAATCAAGAAAATTATGAAAAGTCAGCAACATTGGTTCACGACAATACAAATCAGCAAACATATCATGACAATGTAGACTGTCCAAAATTCAAATGAAATAGAGTGAAGACAGTACAACTTCAAATTACATATATCAGAAGTGCTAGAGAACATTAATTCCTATTTTGTATTACAAATACAAGTGAGAAAATTTTATTAGCAGAACATTTCTTTCCTATGTGAACATGCTAGCAGAACATTTCTTTCCTGTGAGAAAAACAGCCGAACTAGTTCACATCCATAGCACAAATTCAACAGATTGACTAGCAGAATACCAGCATGAAGTTGATGACGCATTACCGGTAGTTGGGACGATGACATTGACCGAATCGTGGAGCAGGTCGTTGGGGAGGACGAGGTCGTCAGAGGAGGTGGAGCAGGACGAGCTCGAGGTGGACGTCGGAGGGGAGGACCAGCTCGAGGTGTATGTCAGTGGGAAGGACGAGGTCGACGGTCGGCCGGCGGGGCCGGAGAGCAGAGTTCGTCGCCGGCGGATGCAGAGGTGGGCGCCGTCCTTGATGGGGATGCAGAGGCGGGCGGCAAGGCGAGAAAAGGAGGGGCGCGTGGGGGGGGGGGCGTCCCTGCTTCCTGCCGGAGTTGTGGTGACGACGGCGGGGTCACTGGCCGTGGAGCGGCGGCGTGGGAACCCTAGCGGGGGGTCAAGAGCTCATTGCGGGACAGGTGCGAGGGTTATGTTAATTTTTTATTTTTTTTTTATTTTTCAATTGTCCAAACGTTATTCTCTGGAATGGCAGTCCTGATGTAAATGGAAGCAACAAAAAGGGTAGAGGTGCATACCGATTCGGGCTCGGGGGAGAAGCTCGGGAAACTCCATAGAAACTGCTCGGGGCCAGATTCTAGCTACACACAGAAAATAGGCTTCACGGTGGGAGGAAGCTGCGCAGAAGCTGGCCTGATCTTTTGGGCTTCTACCGGCTTCTGCTGTTTGGGACCTAAAAGCTGGGGTAGAAGCCCAAAAGAAGTCACCCTCACTCCATGTAGGTACAGCAAGAGTTTTCGTGAGGAGGTAAGCACAGTTCGGCTACACTGCTATATATAATATGCTCAGATCGAGTGAGAAAAGCCTGATTAAGTTGGTGACAACAAGTGAATGCCATTTCTTGGTAGATAACTAATTTAAGTCAATTTAAGGGGCTATATATAGAGAGAGGATCAGAGGAACACATGGAGCAAGTAAATTTTCACTTTTCCTACAAGAGGATTTTTTTTAAAAAAAAAATGGACGACGAGCATCTAAAAGATGCATATGGCTATTTTATTATATTGTTCAACAAAGGTCTGATAAAGAGTATATATAAAAAAACCCCGAAACCATCACATAAGACCTACAAACTCGACAATAGGTGAAAATCATGTAAGCATGATTTTATGCCAGGAAACAAGAAATCCCCCGACCAACAAAGAACCCACGATATGACATACCCCGAGACACACTCTAGGCAAAACAAGAGCTCATACGGTTTAGTAGACCCTTGCCTGGAACCTCAGGTAAACGCTACAGAAGCCATCACTACCATCGATCCTCCGAGAAATCTCTAGAGATAATATCCGCATAGCCCTTGTTAGACCTGTCATCGACGCCGCCTCCATGACGCCAAGATGCGCCCGCAACCAATTCTGACCGTCCTTGACGTGGTAGATGCAACACTGCTCCACCTATTTCCTCTTCCATCCATCACTGCTCCAAGAAACGATGCCCTAAAGAGGGAGAGCGACACCCGTAGCACCGCCATCATCCGGAATACCAGGTTTGGAGCCGGACAAACATTTCCAGAGTAGAATTTTTCGTAGTAAACAAATGAGAAGTATTCATGCTAACCCTCATGAACCAAAGGAACGGGAGCAACAGCCATTGCCAAGAATGAGAACCGTTGATCTGGCTGCAACCACACCAGAGAAGAAGGTAAATGATGAGATCCTACAAAATCTGCCAGGCACACAACTCCATGCTCCCTCCACCCACGCTATACGCACCACGGAGCGTGCATGGGGGAGGTGTGGGGGCCTTTATCTCATACCAGATTAAACTGCATATGTCATTACTGGGCATCTTAGATTTTGTCGAAGTTAAACTTGATCAAGTTTAATGAAATATATATGAAAAAAATCTACATCTACAATATCAAATCAATATTATGAAATGTATTTCTCATGTTGTATGCATTTTCTACATGGATACAGTATTCCAGTTACAACCACTACCAAGACAACACCTAAAATCCTGGCTCTTCAAAAGCGACGTCTTCAAGAAGGGAATAGAACACAAGCACCATCGCAGGCCGATCAAAGATCTCAGGTTTTCACCCTGAAGATAGTCCCCACTCTCAAAACAATGCCTTCAACAAGGTCATTGCCAGGCACAACCAATTAAGGTCAGATCTTGAATTTTCACCCTGAAAGGTAGGACTCTGAACTTCACCTGTGCTGCCGCCCCCACTTCCATACTGTTGCTGCAAAACCCAGAACACCAAGCAAGTCCTCCAACCCAAACTTCATGATATTCTCCGCCTCTTTGTCTTCACCATGGATCAAAATGTCACTTGATGGTAACAAAGAGTAGAGCTTCGAGCCACTCCCTCAAAATCCAAACGGTCGGAATAAAAACAGGGTGCGCACGACCGAATACCACCCGATCCAGTGAATTCCAGGCATAAGTGAACTGTTACATCCGCTGGTGGAGCCTTCCGGAACACACCACAAAGGCCAGATGAAGACGGACCCGCCACATGGAGGTCTCCATCTTCGCACAAGAAGGACCCTAGGACCACCACCTTTATTCTCCGAAGCAGACGAGCAGGTAACCACGCTGCCATCCGCTGGCCAACAACGACGAATGAGGATTTGGTGGACGGTGGCCGCCGCTACAATACCATCCTCACCCTGCAAAATCGTCGCCCCTCCTCGTGCCGCCAGCTGCAGCCGACATGGATATAGGCAGGCACTAGATCCAACAACCGCCGCCACCATCCATTGCCGGCGAGGCTGTGGAGGGAGAAACCGCCGCCGCTCATCCAGGGTCTCCGCCCTGAACGCCATGCACGTCGAATCCAGCAGCCGCCGCCCCAGCCGCCACCGCGGGTCGCCGCCACCACCAACCCCCGAGCACGTTTGGCGCTGACGGCAGCGACCGAGGGGGAGAGACCACGGAAGTGGGGCTGGCGGTGCCAGTGTTGGGGCCCTTGCGTCGCCCTAGGGAGCGACGGGAGAGGCGATTTTTTATTTTTATTTTTGGTTGTGTGCATCCATACTGCCATTAGGTGTTGCGTTGCGTTGTTGCAGAGGCTGGATGTAATTGGTATCTCTTGTTATTAATATATCCCCCTTATCAAAAAAATTCCTACATAGATGTTAATATTATTTTTGCATCTAATTAGTCAAATTTACAAAAGTTTGGCTTTCATCAAAGATAATATGCTGTGTAATTTTAAATGATGGGAGTATATAACATATTCCTTAGCTAATTCAAATGGATATGCTGGATTGTGCTAACAAATATACTAACATACCTTCGGTACTTGTACCTAGCAATGGTGACTGCCTCGTTATTCCTTTTTCATCTAAACGAGGCTTTCTAGTAATTTTCTTTTTAAAGGTATTGTCAGGAGATTGGACGTAGGGTGAAGACCTAGGATATGTCAATATTAATTAACCGGATGATGACAATGTTTGTGCATTAATACCTTCGTTCAAGCATCGCTTTTTAGAAGCTTTTTTCAAGTTGGGAGTCCGTTGGCAACACTAGTGGTTTTATGGCTGTTGCGAATCTCTGAGTGCTACGGCTGGATCTTTTGGGAGGTAGTGTTTTGGCACATAGGTGCATATAAACCTATTATATAAAATGCAGAAAAACAATATTTAAAAATGTTAAAAAAATTCGAGATAACATTTTGCGTGTACATATGGACATCCTATATCCGCACACAAGTTTTTGGGGGGAAACAAACATTTATGTGGTCTATATAAAAAAGAAAAAAAAAATCCTGTGAATAGTCATGTTTCGAACATTAAAATTTATCTTTTTACATGGGACAAAAAAATATTCCTCTTTTCATGAAAACTTGTGTGCCAACATAGAATGTCCAGATGTACATGCACAATTTTATTTCAGAATTTTTTAATATTTTAAAAATGGTATTTCACATAGTGGGTTCATATGCACCCCTGAGCCGAAATGAATATCTCGATCGATCTTTTGTTTCTTCCTTATTCTTGTCTGTTTTTTCGGTTGTATGAACCCTTGAAGTCTAGACTTGCTCTATTCATTAGATTTGTTGCAGTAGCTTGCGTGCGTG
>NW_025900837.1:0-17241 GCF_022539505.1 Lolium rigidum | reverse complement strand
GATGCTAGTAACTCCAAGAGGGAGTATTTATGCTCGATAGTGGGTTCATGCCGCATTGACACATGGGACAGATGTGAGAAAGTTCTAAGGTTGTGTTGTCTTTGTTGCCACTAGGGATAAAACATTGATGCTATGTCCAGAGGATGTAGTTATTGATTACATTACGCACCATACTTAATGCAATTGTCTGTTGCTTTGCAACTTAATACTGGAGGGGTTCGGACGATAACCTGAAGGTGGACTTTTTAGGCATAGATGCGGTTGGATGGCGGTCTATGTACTTTGTCGTAATGCCCAATTAAATCTCACTATACTTATCATGACATGTATGTGCATTGTTATGCCCTCTCTATTTGTCAATTGCCCGACTGTAATTTGTTCACCCAACATGCTTTTATCTTATGGGAGAGACACCTCTAGTGAACTATGGACCCCGGTCCATTCTTTTAATACTGAAATACAAATCTGCTGCAATACTTGTTTTTACTGTTTTCTCTGCAAACAATCATCTTCCACACAATATGTTTAATCCTTTGTTACAGCAAGCCGGTGATATTGACAACCTCACTGTTTCGTTGGGGCAAAGTACTTTGGTTGTGTTGTGCAGGTTCCACGTTGGCGCCGGAATCCCTGGTGTTGCACCGCACTACATCCCGGCGCCATCAACCTTCAACGTGCTTCTTGGCTCCTCCTGGTTCGATAAACCTTGGTTTCTTTCTGAGGGAAAACTTGCTGCTGTGCGCATCATACCTTCCTCTTGGGGTTGCCCAACGAACGTGTGAAATACACGCCATCAAGCTCTTTTTACAGGCGCCGTTGCCGGGGAGATCAAGACACGCTGAAGGGGAGTCTCCACTTCTCAATCTCTTTACTTTGTTTTTGTCTTGCTTTATTTTGTTTACTACTTTGTTTGCTGCATTATATCAAAACACAAAAAAATTAGTTGCTAGCTTTACTTTATTTACTGTCTTGTTTGCTATATCGAAAACACAAAAAAATTAGTTGCTAGTTTTACTTTATTTACTGTCTTGCACTCTATATCAAAAACAAAAAAAAATTAGTTACTTTTGATACCATGTCTAGCTCTGAACCTGTTACTTCTTCGCCTGAAGAATTAGTCTTCACTTTTAAACAAGGGGATGAGGAGAGTTTTAAGGACGCTTGGTCTAGAATTTTTACTTCTTATCGTAAAACTGAACCTCAAATGACTCTAAGTTTGCTCCTTAGCAATTTTTATTTTGGTCTTATGATTCGCTATAGATATGCTTTGGATACTTTAGTGGGAGGAGATTTCCTTCATTGCAATGGGGATCAAGCTTTTAATGCCATAAAGAAGTTGGTTGCATCACATGATTCAGCTAATAACTTTGATTCAGCCCTTATTAGCATTTATAATAGATTAAACAATCTCGAGATAAGTACATCTCGCCTGGATGACAACTATCACCATGTTCGTAATCGTCTTGAACAAGTTTTAGTGAACTCTAAACCTTCATTATGGGATCCTACTTGTTAAAATTGTTATCGGTGATCAAACTCTTCGTGCTAATCTGTGATATTATGTCTGAATTTTGCCTTATACCGGAGAGCATTTATAAATCTTTGAAACTTTGGGGAGTTGATGAAGGAGGAGAAGAAATAACTCTCATTGATAACTCTGTTATAATTCCTAAGGGAATAGCCGCAGGTGTGCATACAACCATTCTTGGAAGAACAATATCCATTGATTATCTTGTTATTGAATGTGTAGGGACAGGAAAAATCACACTCGGAAGATCCCTGCTAAAACTATTGGGAGCAGTCATAGATGTGGAGAAGGCATCCTGGATTTCACCTCTATACCGGGGGGGAATCATACATTTCCTAAATCAAAGAGAAAGAAAAACAACAAGAAAGGTAAGGGTAAAGCCCAAGGTAAGGATGA
Organism: Lolium rigidum; assembly: GCF_022539505.1. Classification (NCBI taxonomy): domain Eukaryota; kingdom Viridiplantae; phylum Streptophyta; class Magnoliopsida; order Poales; family Poaceae; genus Lolium; species Lolium rigidum. Next base: position 15,317 of record NW_025900837.1, on the reverse strand, counting down.
TGCACCACTCTCCGATAATACTTGACATACACTTTCTGCGCCTAGCTGAAAGGCGTTAAAGAAAAGCGCTTATGGGAGACAACCCATGTTTTTACTACAGTATTTTTGTTTTATATTTGAGTCTTGGAAGTTGTTTACTAATGTAGCAACCTCTCCTTATCTTAGTTTTATGTTTTGTTGTGCCAAGTAAAGTCTTTGATAGTAAAGTAAGTACTAGATTTGGATTACTGCGCAGTTCCAGATTTCTTTGCTGTCACGAATCTGGGTCTACCTCCCTGTAGGTAGCTCAGAAAATTAAGCCAATTTACGTGCATGATCCTCAGATATGTACGCAACTTTCATTCAATTTGAGCATTTTTATTTGAGCAAGTCTGGTGGCCTAATAAAATCCATCTTTACGGACTGTTCTGTTTTGACAGATTCTGTCTTTTATTTCGCATTGCCTCTTTTGCTATGTTGGATGAATTTCTTTGATCCATTAATGTCCAGTAGCTTTATGCAATGTCCAGAAGTGTTAAGAATGATTGTGTCACCTCTGAACATGTTAATTTTTATTATGCACTAACCCTCTAATGAGTTGTTTCGAGTTTGGTGTGGAGGAAGTTTTCAAGGATCAAGAGAGGAGTATGATGCAATATGATCAAGGAGAGTGAAAGCTCTAAGCTTGGGGATGCCCGGTGGTTCACCCCTGCATATTCTAAGAAGACTCAAGCGTCTAAGCTTGGGGATGCCCAAGGCATCCCCTTCTTCATCGACAACATTATCAGGTTCCTCCCTGAAACTATATTTTTATTCCGTCACATCTTATGCACTTTGCTTGGAGCGTCGGTTTGTTTTTGTTTTTTTTTGTTTGAATAAAATGGATTCTAGAATTCACTTTATGGGAGAGAGACACGCTCCACTGTAGCATATGGACAAGTATGTCCTTAGGCTCTACTTATAGTATTCATGGCGAAGTTTCTTCTTCGTTAAATTGTTATATGGTTGGAATTGGAAAATGCTACATGTAGTAATTCTAAAATGTCTTGGATAATTTGATACTTGGCAATTGTTGTGCTCATGTTTAAGCTCTTGCATCATATACTTTGCACCCATTAATGAAGAAACACTTAGAGCATGCTAATTTGGTTTGCATATTTGGTTTCTCTAGAGTCTAGATAACATCTAGTATTGAGTTTTGAACAACAAGGAAGACGGTGTAGAATCTTATAATGTTTACAATATGTCTTTTATGTGAGTTTTTCTGCACCGTTCATCCTTGTGTTTGTTTCAAATAACCTTGCTAGCCTAAACCTTGTATCGAGAGGAATACTTCTCATGCATCCAAAATACTTGAGCCAACCACTATGCCATTTGTGTCCACCATACCTACCTACTACATGGTATTTATCCGCCATTCCAAAGTAAATTGCTTGAGTGCTATCTTTAAAATTCCATCATTCACCTTTGCAATATATAGCTCATGGGACAAATAGCTTAAAAACTATTGTGGTATTGAATATGTACTTATGCACTTTATCTCTTATTAAGTTGATGGTTGTGCGATAACCATGCTTCTGGGGACGCCATCAACTATTCTTTGTTGAATATCATGTGAGTTGCTATGCATGTCCGTCTTGTCTGAAGTAAGAGAGATCTACCACCTTCATGGTTGGAGCATGCATATTGTTAGAGAAGAACATTGGGCCGCTAACTAAAGCCATGAATCATGGTGGAAGTTTCAGTTTTGGACATATATCCTCAATCTCATATGAGAATAATAATTGTTGCCACATGCTTATGCATTAAAGAGGAGTCCATTATCTCGTTGTCCATGTTGTCCCGGTATGGATGTCTAAGTTGAGAATAATCAAAAGCGAGAAATCCAAAATGCGAGCTTTCTCCTTAGACCTTTGTACAGGCGGCATGAAGGTACCCCATTGTGACACTTGGTTAAAACATGTGCATTGCAAAGATCCGGTAGTCCAAGCTAATTAGGACAAGGTGCGGGCACTATTAGTATACTATGCATGAGGCTTGCAACTTGTAAGATATAACTTTCATAACTCATATGCTTTATTACTACCGTTGACAAAATTGTTTCATGTTTTCAAAATAAAAGCTCTAGCACAAATATAGCAATCGATGCTTTCCCCTTTGAAGGACCATTCTTTTTACTTTTATGTTGAGTCAGTTCACCTATCTCTCTCCACCTCAAGAAGCAAACACTTGTGTGAACTGTGCATTGATTCCTACATACTTGCATATTGCACTTGTTATATTACTCTATGTTGACAATTATCCATGAGATATACATGTTACAAGTTGAAAGCAACCGCTGAAACTTAATCTTCCTTTGTGTTGCTTCAATGCCTTTACTTTGATTTATTGCTTTATGAGTTAACTCTTATGCAAGACTTATTGATGCTTGTCTTGAAGTATTATTCATGAAAAGTATTTGCTTTATGATTCACTTGTTTACTCATGTCATTACCATTGTTTTGATCGCTGCATCCACTACATATGTTTACAAATAGTATGATAAAGATTATGATGGCATGTCACTTCAGAAATTATCTTTGTTATCGTTTTACTCCGCTCGGGACGAGCGAGAACTAAGCTTGGGGATGCTTGATACGTCTCCGAACGTATCGATAATTTCTTATGTTCCATGCCAAATTATTGATGATACCTACATGTTTTATGCACACTTTATGTCATATTCGTGCATTTTCCGGAACTAACCTATTAACAAGATGCCGAAGTGCCGATTGTCTGTTTTACTGCTGTTTTGGTTTCGAAATCCTAGTAACGAAATATTCTCGGAATTGGACGAAATCAAGACCCGGGGGCCTATTTCGCCACGAACCTTCCGAAGACCGAAGAGCATACGAAGTGGGGCCACGAGGTGGCCAAACCACAAGGCGGCGCGGCCAAGGGGGGCCCGCGCCGCCTCGTGGTGTGGGCCCCTCGTCGGCCCCCGACTCTGCCCTTCCGCCTACTTAAAGCCTCCGTCGCGAACCCCTGATGCGAAAAACCACGATACGGAAAACCTTCCGGAGACGCCGCCGCCGCCGATCCCATCTCGGGGGATTCTGGAGATCTCCTCCGGCACCCTGCCGGAGAGGGGATTCATCTCCCGGAGGACTCTACACCGCCATGGTCGCCTCCGGAGTGATGAGTGAGTAGTTCACCCTGGACTATGGGTCCATAGCGAGTAGCTAGATGGTTGTCTTCTCCTCATTGTGCTTCATTGTTGGATCTTGTGAGCTGCCTAACATGATCAAGATCATCTATCTGTAATACTCTATGTTGTGTTTGTCGGGATCCGATGGATAGAGAATACCATGTTATGTTAATTATCAAGTTCTTGCATATGTGTTGTTTATGATCTTGCATGCTCTCCGTTATTAGTAGAGGCTCTGGCCAAGTTGATGTTAGTAACTCCAAGAGGGAGTATTTATGCTCGATAGTGGGTTCATGCCTGCATTGACACCTGGACAAGTGACGTAAAGTTCTAAGGTTGTGTTGTGTCTGTTGCCACTAGGGATAAAACATTGATGCTATGTCCGAGGATGTAGTTATTGATTACATTACGCACCATACTTAATGCAATTGTCTGTTGCTTTGCAACTTAATACTGGAGGGGTTCGGACGATAACCTGAAGGTGGACTTTTAGGCATAGATGCGATTGGATGGCGGTCTATGTACTTTGTCGTAATGTCCAATTAAATCTCACTATACTTATCATGACATGTATGTGCATTGTTATGCCCTCTCTATTTGTCAATTGCCCGACTGTAATTTGTTCACCCAACATGCTTTTATCTTATGGGAGAGACACCTCTAGTGAACTGTGGACCCCGGTCCATTCTTTTAATACTGAAATACAAATCTGCTGCAATACTTGTTTTTACTGTTTTCTCTGCAAACAATCATCTTCCACACAATACGTTTAATCCTTTGTTACAGGAAGCCGGTGAGATTGACAACCTCACTGTTTCGTTGGGGCAAAGTACTTAGGTTTTGTTGTGCAGGTTCCACGTTGGCGCCGGAATCCCTGGTGTTGCGCCGCACTACATCCCGCCGCCATCAACCTTCAACGTGCTTCTTGGCTCCTCCTGGTTCGATAAACCTTGGTTTCTTTCTGAGGGAAAACTTGCGGTTGTGCCCAACGAACGTGTGAAATACACGCCATCAGCAGGTGCCGCTCGCATCGCGTAGGGAGAGGAAGGCTCGGTGGCTAGCTCTGTTCTTGAGCGAACAGGTACGCGCGACGCGGGGTGCGTCGCGTTTCCACGGGATTCCGAGGAGGCGAGCTTGGAATCGTGGGCGGGCTGTTTACGTGGGAGAGGCGAGCTCAAATTTTAGTTCTTTTTTAACAAAATATATCTTTTTTAAGTCAAATTTTAGTTATTTTTTGTTTTAAAATTAACAAGAAAAAACTAAAAAAAAAAGGCCCGCGGCCCCCTTCTCTCTCTCCTCTCCCGTGCGAACGCGCGCGGCTGGCGGCGCCGCCCCTCTCCCGTACTGCGGACGCGCGCGACTGGCGGCGCCCCTCTCCCGTCTGGCGGCGTCGCGTGCGGCGGCGGCGCGTCTGGCGGCGTGCGGGCGGCGCGCGTGCGGTGGAGGCCGGAGTTCGGCGAGACGTACGGGCGCGCGGTGGACGTTCTCGGCGCGGCGAGCGGCAGACGTGCGCGCGCGGTGGCGGAGAAGATCGGCGCGGCGACGGAGGCGAGCGCGGGCGTCGAGGAGGGCGTCGAGGAGGCGCGGCGGCGTCGAGGAGGTGCGGCGGCGTCGAGGGCTGTAGGTTCGCGCGCGAAGAAGACGAGGAAACTGTGGAGGTGAACCGCGCGGGTGTATTTATAACCCCCCCTTTAGTCGCGGTTGGGGAGGCGACCCGCGACTAAAGGGTACCCTTTAGTCGCGGTTGGCCAGACCAACCGCGACTAAAGGGCTTTTTCGCCGGGTTTTTCGTTCCCGCGCGCAACGACCTTTAGTCGCGGTTGGCCAGGCCAACCGCGACTAAAGGTATTTTTCAAAATTCTTTTCTTTTTCTAAATGTTAAAAGTACATATAATATATCAATAAATTCAGAAAAATAAAACTAATTCATTTCAAAATCTGAAAAATACAAATAATATATCAAAAATTCAGAAAAATAAAACTAGTTCAATTCAAAATCTTAAAAATACAAATAATATATCAAAAAATTCAGAAAAATAAAACTAATTCAATTCAAAATCTTAAAAATACCAATAATATATCAAAAAATTCAGAAAAATAAAACTACTTCATTTAAAAATCTTAAAAATACAAATAATATATCAAAAAATAAAGAAAAATAGAACTAATTCATTTCAAAATCTTAAAAATACAAATAATATATCAAAAAATTCTGAAAAATAAAACTAATTCATTTCAAAATCTTAAAAATACAAATAATATATCAAAAAATCAGAAAAATAAAACTAATTCATTTCTTCCCTGGATAGATGACCAGCTCTGGATTCCTCTTCTTCCCGCCATTTCTTCCCTGTCTTCCCGCCTCTTTCTTCCCGCCTCTTTCTTTCTGCTAGTTTCTTCCCGCCTCTTTCTTCCCGCCACTTTCTTCCCGCCTCCTGTCTTCCCGCTCCCATTTTTCCCGCCATTTGGCACTACATATATGTAGCCCGGCTTGGCCAGCAGTATCACATCTCTACAATCTCTCATCACTCTCTCATGGCTTCCACCGCACCCACTCTAACCTACCAGCAGGTGGAGGAGCTTTGCGCCTCGAACTACCCTTGCCCACCGGGCTACCGCGTCCCCGCCAGGCTGGAGCCTAAGCGCCGGCGGCGTGCCGGTCCCTCCCGCCCCTCGGAGTGCTGCGCGCCGGCGGCCATCACGAACCACTACTACCTCGACCTCACGCCGAAGCGGCGGATGAATCCCGCTGGCATCCCGATAACCAGCATACTTGGGACGCCTTCTTCATCAATCGGCGTGAGAGGGCGCTCGCCAGGTATGAGGAGGACGGTCTGCCTCCTGGGAACTTCCACGAGGCCGGCCGTCGGCTATGGTGGTACGGCTGGACTCTGCAGAGCGTCATGGACTACATCACGGCCGGCGATATCCCCCGCCTGCGCTACCCTCAGTTCGAGCCACGAGCGCCGCCCGACGACAGCGACGACGACGGCGGCAACTTAGAGGGCGACGACTACCGAGTACAACGGCGGCGACTATGAAGACTACGAGTATGCATATTATACGCCTAGGCGGAGTATGACTAAATCACTCAAAATTTCATGTATCATCAGTGGTATCTCGAATCATTCGAAAATGGACACCAAACACATCACGGGTAATATAATTCACATGATCCATTCAACAAAGTTTGGTACAATAAATTATTATTACACATCATTTCTTCCCTTGTGTCCCTGCTTGCTTACGATTGTGCCGTATCCATGGAGCATCCTCATCATTTAACTTAATGCTTGGGTCGGTGTTCACTTTAAAGGGCGGAATTTCAGCAAACATATTATAATCTTCTGACATGTTTGTCTTGTCCTCCACTCCCACGATGTTTCTTTTCCCTGAAAGAACAATGTGGCGCTTTGGATCATCGCATGATGTACTGATCGTTTTCTTATCTTTCCGTTTCCTCGGTTTGCTACTCATGTCCTTCACATAGAAAACCTGAGCGACATCTTTCGCTAGGACGAATGGTTCGTCAAGGTAACCAAGATTGTTGAAATCCACCATTGTCATTCCGTATTGCTGGTCCACCTTTACCCCACCTCCTGTTAGCTTGAACCATTTGCACCGGAACAAAGGGACCTTAAAGGAGGGTCCATAGTCAAGTTCCCATATCTCCTCTATGTAACCATAATATGTGACCTTTTGCCCATTCTCGGTTGCTGCATCAAAGCGGACACCTCTGTTTTGGTTGGTGCTCTTTTTATCTTGGGCGATCGTGTAAAATGTATTCCCATTTATCTCGTACCCTTGGAAAGTCGTTATAGTCGAAGATGGTGTCTTGGCCAACATGTACAGCTGATCTACAACATCATTGTCATTCATTAAATGTTTTCTCAACCAACTGCCGAAAGTCTCCATGTGGGCCTTCCTAATCCAGGATTCAGGCTTCCCCGGGTTGTCCAAGCGTAAAATATTCTTGTGTTTCTCAAAGTACGGAGCCACCAAGCTGGAATTGGTCAGAACTGTGTGGTGTGCTTCATTCATAGAATGACCGTCCATACATATCGTTGATTTCCTTCCGATCGTGCCTTTTCCACTTAGTCTCCCCTCGTGCCGCGATCGAGGAAGACCAATCGGCTTAAGGTCAGGAACAAAGTCAACACAAAACTCAATTACCTCCTCATTTCCATAGCCCTTGGCGATGCTTCCTTCCGGCCTAGCACGGTTACTGAACATATTTCTTTAATACTCCCATGAACCTCTCGAAGGGGAACATATTGTGTAGAAATACGGGACCGAGAATGGAAATCTCTTCGACTAGGTGAACCAGGAGGTGCGTCATAATATTGAAGAAGGATGGCGGGAACACCAACTCGAAACCGACAAGACATTGGACCACATCGTTACGTAACCGTGGTAGAACTTCTGGATTGATTACCTTCGAGAGATTGCATTGAGGAATGCACATAGCTTCACAATGGCTACTCGAACATTTTCCGGCAGGAGCCCCCTCAAAGCAATCGGAAGCAATTGCGTCATAATCACGTGGCAGTCGTGAGACTTCAGTTTTGGAACTTTTTCTCCGCCATGTTTATTATTCCCTTTATATTGGACGAGAATCCAGACGGGACCTTCATACTGCTTCGAGCATTCAAAAAATATGACCTTCTCTTCTTTGGTCAGAGCGTAGCTGGCACGACCTTGAAACCATTCCGGATGCCGGTCATCAGGGTCTTTCAAACGTTGCTGGTCCTGCCGTGCTTCCTTTGTATCATTTGTCTTCCCATACACGCCCAAGAAGCTTAGGAGGTTCACGCAAATATTCTTCGTAACATGCATCACGTCGATTGCAGAGCGGACATCTAGGACTTCCCAATATTCTAGCTCCCAGAATAGATTTCTTCTTCCACATGGCTGCGTGCCCGTCAGCTCCCTTCGGAACTGATTGTCTGCCAGGACCCTTTCCAAAGATGACTTTCAAATCCTTGACCATATCAAATACCTCAGCACCAGTGCGTTTCGCAGGCTTCGGCCGGTGATCTGCCTTGCCGTTGTAATGCTTGCCTTTCTTTCTTACTTGGATGAATTTTCGGAAGAAATCGACGATGCCCAAGGTACACGTTCTTCTTACAATTTGGCAAATTTACACTTTCAGTCTCATGTAAGCAGTGCGTGCATGCATTGTATCCCTTATTTGACAGTCCCGAAAGGTTACTAAGAGTAGGCCAATCGTTGATGGTTACGAAAAGCAACACTCGTAGGTCAAATTCCTCTTCTTTGTGCTCATCCCACACACGGACACTAGGTCTGCCCCACAGCTGTCAAAGTTCATCAACTAATGGCCTTAGGTACACATCGATGTCGTTGCCGGGTTGCTTCGGACATTGGATGAGCACTGGCATCATAATGAACTTCCGCTTCATGCATAATCAAGGAGGAAGGTTGTAGATGCATAGAGTCACGGGCCAGGTGCTATGGCTGGAGCTCTGCTCGCCAAAAGGATTCATGCCATCCGTACTTAGACCAAATCTTATGTTCCTTGCGTCAGCTGCAAAATCTTTGAACTCTCTGTCGATCTTTCTCCATTGCATTCCATCGCGGGGTGTCTCAACTCCCCGTCCGACTTACGGTCCTCTTTGTGCCATCGCAACAACTTGGCATGCTCTTTGTTCCTCGAACAGACGTTTCAACCGTGGTATTATAGGAGCATACCACATCACCTTGGCGGGAACCCTCTTCCTGGGTTTCTCGCCCTCAACATCGTCGAGCAGGGTCATCGCCTCCGATCTTATAACGCAATGCGAGTGCATACCGGACATTCATTCAAATTCTCGTATTCACCGCGGTAGAGGATGCGATCGTTGATGCATGCATGTATCTTGAGAACCTCTAAACCTAGAGGGCGAGACAACCTTCTTTGCATCGTACGTCTTGGTGGGCAACTCGTTATTCTTTGGAAACATATTCTTCAACATTTTCAGCAAGTTTTCAAATGCCGAGTCAGCTACACCTGCCTGTGCCTTCCATTTCAGCAAATCCAGTGTGCAGCCCGACTTTTTCAGACCATTATCGCATCCGGGTGCAGCGACTTTACGTGATCCTCTAACATGCGATCCAAATTCTTCCTCTCCTTTTCGGTTTCGCAGCGTCTCCGTGCATCGAGCAATGGTCCGACCAAGATCATCAACGGCCTCATCACGTGCCTCTTCTTCACCTTCCCCTTCACCTTCGAGCATCCTCCATGAAAGTATCACCGAAATGAGCAAGATAGTTTTCATCGATGAAATCATCCCCTTCTTCATCTTCTTCCATTATAACCCCTCTTTCTCCATGCTTGGTCCAACAATTATAGCTTGGCATGAAACCGTGCCGAAGCATGTGCAGGTGAACTTCTCTTGAGGAAGAGTAACCCTTCGATTCTTACGATCAACACATGGACAGATAACAAAACCCTTCCGCTTGTTCGCATTAGCCACTACGAGGAAATCTTTCAAACCCGTAGTGAACTCGCCGGAGAGTCGGTTACCGTACATCCATTGCCGATTCATCTGCATTATTATAATATAAAATATATAATTAACGATCATGCATTTGTTAAACTAACTAGCTATAAACAATAGAAATTAAACAATGAACTACACACATGCATATTTTATCAATGACACACATGAAAGGTTCAAGTTGCTAACCGCGATCGAGGAGGAAAAAATAAATGAGGAAACTCAAGTGTGGCTCCGACACTTCATATCATGTTTGTTTCATGCTCTTGGGGCATTTTATCAAACACCTTGTGTGCATAAGAGGAACCAAAAGGAAACCTACACCCCCTTGTGAAGCTTGTGAAGAGAAGTGGCCAACCGCGACTAAAGGCCTTCGGGCCAGGCCTGAGGACCTTTAGTCGCGGTTGGCCTGGCCAACCGCGACTAAAGCCCCTCCCGTCCACCAGCTGGCCACCGAGCGCGCTGGGCCCAGGTCTTTAGTCCTGGTTCGCCACCCGAACCGCGACTAAAGACCCCATTAGTCGCGGTTCGTATATTTTGGCGACTAATGGGGCTGGACGGAAGGCCAATGCCAGGGTATGATGAGGACACAAATGTGATTTTTCTGTCTTCAGATTCTCGTAACTACATCCTCCAGCTTGATTCCATGCAGTTCAAGTATATTGGTAGAAGAGAATACAGGACTTCCAGAACATATTATCCCTATACAAATTTCTGTACTGCAGGTAATACCGTAATACCTCATCTCTTGCATTGCACACGTAGGAAATTGAACTACATCTTTTGATGAGATTCATCCCCATTACTTCTGGTACATATTTGTTATAATAATGTCGGGTTACTTAAAGGTTGAATAGATATTTACAAGTAATTCTAGTTGAGTACATTTTCTTTGAACACCGAAATTGCCATAATATGTCCCTCGTTACTTGTTAAATGATAAATATCGTTTTCCTTTGGACTTGGCAATTTTTAGCTTTGTTTACGTATTTTTATCCCTGTCATAAAGTATAGTTTTATCCTCAGGTTAATCGTACATCGCATATGTACAAGCTTTTGCACATATGCCTTCCTAAAGATTTGACTTTTCCATAAATTTTTGACTTCTTTTGCTTGTAGGTAGGTGGATTGCTGGTGGAGATGGAGCTGAAAATGTGAACACATGAGATCTTCTAATCTGCTATTTTTGTTGAACAGGTACTGTAAATTTATCTTCTTGCTTGATTACTTAATCAATAAGATGATGCATGATCTCTTGTTTGAGGTCTATATGTATGCCATGAGCTTGATTGATTTCTTAATTGGCTAGTTCATGAATTTTGAAAAACCATATTTATGAGTTAGATATCATACTTCTCCGTTTTGTTACATGGGCCTTTGATATGCATATGGTACAAAAAAAAATCTTGAATGATGTGAGAATCTAGGAAGTTCAGTATTTGCATGTGAAGGAGGAATTGAGCCACTGATCTTTTAGGTTGTACCGGTGATATGTAATTATGTAGCCCAAAACTCACAACATGGCAACAATAGATGTTAAAGGTGTGTAAAACACTAGTACAAACTAATTGTTCTTCTATTGCCAGGATGATTTTAGTTTTGTCTAATAATACGGGATGATTCATCGTTTATTTTTTTCTTATCATTATCTCCATAATTATCAGTTGATGTATATTGTTGAGAGATATACTTCGTTGTTTTTCGGTGAATGACTGGTACAAATTGGTTTTGACTGTTGACATTGATTGTTCTGCAGGCTACCTAAGTTATATTCTGTTTTGGTGAGATGCAGAAATGGCTCTTTGTTGCAGTTCTGTTCTTCCGCTTTCATATGATGTGGCTACTGACGTGGTGTTGATGCTGACAGCCTGACATTGTCCTGATACGTAGCTTTATGTTGGCCCTTGCCCGTTCAAAAAAAAAAAAAAAGTTGGCCCTTGCAATGTGTATGCCATGGCCTATGAAATGGACTTGCAGGATTTAATAGTGTGATTCGCTCACTTACTACCTAATATCTGTAGACATGAGTCCACTTGTATGCCTACATAGTGACTCGTGTTGTTGCTTCGGGGGATGCTTGGATCTATCAGTTAACTAGTACCTTGTTGTTCATCTGGTTGGCACATCTGTGTCAAGCAGAGCTGAACAGGTAGTCTCAACAACATGGTCATCTGCTGCATCCTATGGTCTTTGCTCGTTTTTTCTATGTGTCTTCTTAGTATCTTTGCTCGTTTTTTCTATGCCTCTTCTTGCCTTCTTGGTATCCAATTGCGTGTTTCAAGTTTGTACAGTATATCTGTTACCGACATATTAGTATCTGGATCAAGTTCTGAATTTTAATGTTCTTGCACTATTGCTGCTGCAAAACCATGTTTCATGTGGGAACTCTTTTTTCCTGGAGTTCGCATATTTGCTCCGCATCAGCAGCATCAAAAAGCCTAGCTCATCAGAGACTCAACTTGCCAGCCGAATATATTTCTTATTATTCATTAATTTGTTTGTCTTCCTTATAGTGGAACATATATAGTGGAATATATTTCTTTTCGGATGTGCCACCCATATGAGTTACCAGGATTTCTGCCCGTGTCAATATTCTTGTTTTGTACAGTACTAGTGTGTACTGTTGAGAATGCCCTAGGATTGTGAGAGATTATACGGAGGAAATATTTAACTCGTGGGAGTTAGACTAGATTACAGAGGTAGCTTTGGATCAAGATTCAAGGCTTAGTCAAAAGCGACGTTTAACCACGATGAAAGCTGAAGCAGCTGATAGTGGGAGATGACACTAGATAGCAAGCTCCAACTCTTCGTGGCATCTCTTTCTCGTCTACCCTTTTGCTTTTCATAATGAAGGGAAAATGGGTTGAAAGAAGAAAAGGCATTATTGTACTCCCTGCAGGTGCCTCCTTATTTGATCTTGTATGTTTATTGTACTTGATGACTAGTTATGTTGCTCGATGACTAGTTATGTTACTCTATCCTCCTCTCTACTCATTAACTTACTGCCACATAAACAAATTTGGCAAGTTGGACACTTAGTTACTAGTGAAGTTACTCCCACTATGAGTAGTCTAATATTTGCTCCCTTGAGGGCTTGAATCCCGTCAGTCTAAATCACAACAAAGTGAGTATATACCGAGCTCTTCGGACAGAGATTTTTGGCTCCTGAACACTAGCGATCCTGCTATTTAAAAAAAAATCACATTTATGTGTTTCAAAAAAATTAGAAAAAAAATCATGCTGTAGTCAATGAATTGTCCCATAAACGTGCAAAATTTCAATTTTAAATACAAAATATTCTGGGCTACACAAAAGTAACAAACGTGTGGATCTGGGTATGCATATTTTAAATCTCCAAATTTCAATAGATTTTTTTTGTAGCCTACAATATAAAGAATTTCATATTAAAATTTTACACGCTTTTAGGTTACGTCATTTACTATGTCCAGATTTATGTTTAATTTTTTTAAAATAAATATATATGGTTTTTTATTTTTTTAAACAGAGCCAAGACACTTTTCGAAGCTCTTCTAAAAAAAGTACATACCGAGCTAGGGCTCAATTCTCTGTGTGAGTGCTTACGGAAGCAAGATATTGCCATACCATTAAGCATCATAGAAACAACATATCTCACAACATTAGAGCATCTCCAGTCGCGTCCCCCAAACAGTCCCCCAAAGCGATTTGGGGCGCGTCGGACAAAAAAACGTTCCCAGCCGCGCGCCCCAAAGGCCCTTTTTGTTCGGCGCGGCCCGATATGGTGTCCGGCGTCCCGAGCCCGTCCCCATCCCACAGGGGACGCACCGGGCACGCAGGACACAACGAAATGAGAGGCGAGGAGGCGAGGGCCCGACCCGTCAGCGGCTCGGACGCTCAACCGCCACATACGTAGCGACGGTGCAGTTGCCAGGAAGCGGAACCGTCGCATTGGCAACCGCGTCGACGACTGATACGCCTTCGACGTATCGATAATTTCTTATGTTCTATGCCATATTATTGATGATACCTACATGTTTTATGCACACTTTATGTCATATTCGTGCATTTTCTGGAACTAACCTATTAACAAGATGCCGAAGAGCCAGTTGTCTGTTTTCTCGCTGTTTTGGTTTCAGAAATCCTAGTAACGAAATATTCTCGGAATTGGACGAAATCAAGACCCAGGTCCCTATTTTTGCCGGAGCCTTCCAGAACACCCGAGAGCCGCCAGAGGGAAGCCCTGGGGGCCCCACACCACACCCTGGCGCGGCTAGAGGGGCGTCCGCGCCGCCCTATGGTGTGGGCCCCCTAGGCCCCCTCCGAGGCTGCCCTTCCGCCTATTTAAAGCCTCCATCGCGAAAACCCTGAAATGAAAAACCACGATACGGAAAACCTTCCAGAGCCGCCGCCATCGCGAAGCCAAGATCTGGGGGACAGGAGTCTCTGTCCCGGCACGCCGCCAGGACGGAGAAGTGCCCCCGGAAGGCTTCTCCATCGACACCGCTGCCATCTCCACCGCCATCTTCATCACCGCTGCTGCTCCCATGAGGAGGGAGTAGTTCTCCATCGAGGCCCGGGGCTGTACCGGTAGCTATGTGGTTCATCTCTCTCCTATGTACTTCAATACAATAATCTCATGAGCTGCCTTACATGATTGAGATTCATATGATGATGCTTGTAATCTAGATGTCGTTATGCTAGTCAAGTGAGTTTTACTTATGTGATCTCCGGAGACTCCTTGTCCCACGTGTGTAAAGGTGACGAGTGTGTGCACGCGTGTGGGTCTCTTAGGCTATATTTCACGGAATACTTATTCACTATTATGAATGGCATAGTGAAGTGCTTATTTATATCTCTTTATGATTGCAATGTATTTTGTATCGCAATTTATCTATGTGCTACTCTAGCAATGTTATTAAAGTAGTTTTATTCCTCCCGCACGGTGTAATGGTGACAGTGTGTGCATCCGTGTTAGTACTTGGTTTATGCTATGATTATGATCTCTTGTAGATTATGAAGTTAACTATTGCTATGATAGTATTGATGTGTATTATTCCTCCTACATAGCATCAAGGTGACAGTGTGCATGCTATGTTAGTACTTGGTTTAGTCTTATTGATCTTTCATGCACTCTAAGGTTATTTAAATATGAACATTGAATTGTGGAGCTTGTTAACTCCGGCATTGAGGGTTCGTGTAATCCTACGCAATGTGTTCATCATCCAACAAGAGTGTAGAGTATGCATTTATCTATTCTGTTATGTGATCAACGTTGAGAGTGTCCACTAGTGAAAGTCTAATCCCTAGGCCTTGTTCCTAAATATCGCTATCGCTGCTTGTTTACTGTTTTATCGTTACTACTACTATGCGTTACTACGCTTGTTTATCGACTCGGGCAAAGCACTTTTCTCGGTGCCGTTGCTACTGCTCATATATATTCATACCACCTCGTATTTCACTATCTCTTCGCCGAACTAGTACACCTATTAGGTGTGTTGGGGACACAAGAGACTTCTTGCTTTGTGGTTGCGGGGTTGCTTGAGAGGGATATCTTTGACCTCTTCCTCCCTGAGTTCGATAAACCTTGGGTGATCCACTTAAGGGAAACTTGCTGTCTGCTCTACAAACCTCTGCTCTTGGAGGCCCAACACCTGTCTACAAGAATAGAAGCTCCC
>NW_025900836.1:0-40456 GCF_022539505.1 Lolium rigidum | reverse complement strand
CATAACCTTGATCATACTATTTGTAAACATATGTAGTGGATGCAGCGATCAAAACAATGGTAATGACATGAGTAAACAAGTGAATCATAAAGCAAAGACTTTTCATGAATAGTACTTCAAGACAAGCATTAATAAGTCTTGCATAAGAGTTAACTCATAAAGCAATAAATCATATTAAAGGTGTTGAAGCAACACAAAGGAAGATTAAGTTTCAGCGGTTGCTTTCAACTTGTAACATGTATATCTCATGGATAATTGTCAACATAGAGTAATATAACAAGTACAATACGCAAGTATGTAGGAATCAATGCACAGTTCACACAAGTGTTTGCTTCTTGAGGTGGAGAGAGATAGGTGAACTGACTCAACATAAAAGTAAAAGAATGGTCCTTCAAAGAGGAAAGCATCGATTGCTATATTTGTGCTAGAGCTTTGGTTTTGAAAACATGAAACAATTTTGTCAACGGTAGTAATAAAGCACATGTATCATGTAAATTATATCTTACAAGTTGCAAGTCTCATGCATAGTATACTAATAGTGCCCGCACCTTGTCCTAATTAGCTTGGACTACCGGATCATTGCAATACACATGTTTTAACCAAGTGTCACAATGGGGTACCTCCATGCCGCCTGTACAAAGGTCTAAGGAGAAAGCTCGCATTTTGGATTTCTCGCTTTTGATTATTCTCAACTTAGACATCCATACCGGGACAACATGGACAACGAGATAATGGACTCCTCTTTAATGCATAAGCATGTGGCAACAATTATTATTCTCATATGAGATTGAGGATATATGTCCAAAACTGAAACTTCCACCATGAATCATGGCTTTAGTTAGCGGCCCAATGTTCTTCTCTAACAATATGCATGCTCCAACCATAAAGGTGGTAGATCTCTCTTACTTCGGACAAGACGGACATGCATAGCAACTCACATGATATTCAACAAAGAATAGTTGATGGCGTCCCCTGAAGCATGGTTATCGCACAACAAGCAACTTAATAAGAGATAAAGTGCATAAGTACATATTCAATACCACAATAGTTTTTAAGCTATTTGTCCCATGAGCTATATATTGCAAAGGTGAATGATGGAATTTTAAAGGTAGCACTCAAGCAATTTACTTTGGAATGGCGGATAAATACCATGTAGTAGGTAGGTATGGTGGACACAAATGGCATAGTGGTTGGCTCAAGGATTTTGGATGCATGAGAAGTATTCCCTCTCGATACAAGGTTTAGGCTAGCAAGGTTATTTGAAACAAACACAAGGATGAACGGTACAGCAAAACTCACATAAAAGACATATTGTAAACATTATAAGACTCTACACCGTCTTCCTTGTTGTTCAAAACTCAATACTAGATATTATCTAGACTCTAGAGAAACCAAATATGCAAACCAAATTAGCAAGCTCTAAGTGTTTCTTCATTAATGGGTGCAAAGTATATGATGCAAGAGCTTAAACATGAGCACAACAATTGCCAAGTATCAAATTATCCAAGACATTTTAGAATTACTACATGTAGTATTTTCCAATTCCAACCATATAACAATTTAACGAAGAAGAAACTTCGTCATGAATACTATGAGTAGAGCCTAAGGACATACTTGTCCATATGCTACAGCGGAGCGTGTCTCTCTCCCACAAAGTGAATGCTAGGATCCATTTTATTCAAACAAAACAAAAACAAAAACAAACCGACGCTCCAAGCAAAGTGCATAAGATGTGACGGAATAAAAATATAGTTTCGGGGAGGAACCCGATAATGTTGTTGATGAAGAAGGGGATGCCTTGGGCATCCCCAAGCTTAGACGCTTGAGTCTTCTTAAAATATGCAGGGGTGAACCACCGGGGCATCCCCAAGCTTAGAGCTTTCACTCTTCTTGATCATAGTATATCATCCTCCTCTCTTGACCCTTGAAAACTTCCTCCACACCAAACTCGAAACAACTCATTAGAGGGTTAGTGGACAATAAAAATTAACATGTTCAGAGGTGACACAATCATTCTTAACACTTCTGGACATTGCATAAAGCTACTGGACATTAATGGATCAAAGAAATTCATCCAACATAGCAAAAGAGGCAATGCGAAATAAAAGGCAGAATCTGTGAAAACAGAACAGTCCGTAAAGATGGATTTTATTAGGCCACCAGACTTGCTCAAATGAAAATGCCCAAATTGAATGAAAGTTGCGTACATATCTGAGGATCATGCACATAAATTGGCTTAATTTTCTGAGCTACCTACAGGGAGGTAGACCCAGATTCGTGACAGCAAAGAAATCTGGAACTGCGCAGTAATCCAAATCTAGTATCAACCTTTCTATCAACGACTTTACTTGGCACAACAAAACTCAAAACTAAGATAAGGAGAGGTTTCTACAGTAGTAAACAACTTCCAATACACAAATATAAAACAAAGTACTGTAGCAAAATAACACATGGGTTATCTCTCAAGAAGTTCTTTCTTTATAGCCGTTAAGATGGGCTCAAGCAGTTTTAATGATGCACTCGCAAGAAATAGTATTTGAAGCAAAAGAGAGCATCAAAAGGCAAATTCAAAACAAATTTAAGTCTAACATGCTTCCTATGCATAGGAATCTTGTAAATAAACAAGTTCATGAAGAGCAAAGTAACAAGCATAGGAAGATAAAACAAGTGTAGCTTCAAAAATTTCAGCACATAGAGAGGCATTTTAGTAACATGAAAATTTCTACTACCATATTTTCCTCTCTCGTAATAACTTTCAGTAGCATCATGAGCAAACTCAACAATATAACTATCACATAAAGCATTCTTATCATGAGTCTCATGCATAAAATTATTACTCTCCACATAAGCATAATAAATTTTATTAGTTGTAGTGGGAGCAAATTCAACAAAGTAGCTATCATTATTATTCTCATCAAGTGTAAGAGGCATAGTATAATCACAACAAAATTTAATCTCCATAGTAGGTGGCACCAAAAGACCACTATCATTATAATCATCATAAATAGGAGGCAAAGTATCATCAAAGAAAATTTTCTCCTCAATGCTTGGGGGACTAAAAAGATCATGAAAACCAACTTCCCCAAGCTTAGAACTTTCTATATCATTATCAACAATGGTGTTCAAAGCGTTCATACTAATATTACTACCCAGCATGCAAATATGATTCCATAGGTTTTTTAATTTTCGCATCAAACAATCCATGTTTTAAATCAGGAAATAGAATAAGAAGCTCATTGTTGTCCATTATGCCAAACTAGTGTAAACAAGAAACAAAAAGATGCAATTGCAGAATCTAAAGGAAATAGCTTCGAGCACAAACACAATGGCGCCAGAAAAGTACTGTTACCTGGAACCGGAGTATGAGTGCCTTTTTACCTTTCCTCCCTGGCAACGGCGCCAGAAAATAGCTTGATGTCTACGGGAGCTTCTATTCTTGTAGACAGTGTTGGGCCTCCAAGAGCAGAGGTTTGTAGAACAGCAGCAAGTTTCCCTTAAGTGGATCACCCAAGGTTTATCGAACTCAGGGAGGAAGAGGTCAAAGATATCCCTCTCAAGCAATCCTGCAACCACAAAGCAAGAAGTCTCTTGTGTCCCCAACACACCTAATACACTTGTCAGATGTATAGGTGCACTAGTTCGGCGAAGAGATAGTGAGATGCAAGTAATATGAATGAGTATGAGTGGTAATAGCAATCTGAATAAAATATGGCAGCGAGCAAACATGTAACAAAACAGTAAACAAACGGTGATTCGATGCTTGGAAGCAAGGCCCAGGGATCCTGCTTTCGCTAGTGGACACTCTCAACAATGATCACATAATAGGACTACTCTACACTCTTTTGTTGGATGATGAACACCGCTAACTGTGTAGGATTACATGAACCCTCAATGCCGGAGTTAACAAGCTCCACAATATTCAATGTTCATATTTAAATAACCTTAGAGTGTAAGATAGATCAACACAATTACACCAAGAACTAACATAGCATGCACACTGTCACCATCATACCATGAAGGAGGCATAGATCACATCAATACTATCATAGCAATAGTTAACTTCATAATCTACAAGAGATTACAATCATAGCCTACGCCAAGTACTAACACGGATGCACACACTGTCACCTTTGCACACGTGCAGGAGGAATAAAACTACTTTAATAACATTGCTAGAGTAGCACATAGATAAATTGTGATACAAACACATTGCAATCATAAAGAGATATAAATAAGCACCTCACTATGCCATTCAACGAGTGAATAAGTATTCCGTGAAATATAGCCTAAGAGACCCACACGGTGCACACACTGTCACCTTTACACACGTGGGACAAGGAGTCTCCGGAGATCACATAAGTAAAACTCACTTGACTAGCATAATGACATCTAGATTACAAGCATCATCATATGAATCTCAATCATGTAAGGCAGCTCATGAGATTATTGTATTGAAGCACATAGGAGAGAGATGAACCACATAGCTACCGGTACAGCCCCGAGCCTCGATGGAGAACTACTCCCTCCTCATGGGAGCAGCAGCGGTGAAGAAGATGGCGGTGGAGATGGCAGCGGTGTCGATGGAGAAGCCTTCCGGGGGCACTTCCCCGCTCCGGCAGGGTGCCGGAACAGAGACTCCTGTCCCCCAGATCTTGGCTTCGCGATGGCGGCGGCTCTGGAAGGTTTTCCGTATCGTGGTTCTTCGCATCAGGGTTTTCTCGACGGAGGCTTTAAATAGGCGAAGAGGCAGCCTCGGAGGGGGCCTGGGGGGCCCACACCATAGGGCGGCGCGGCCACCCCTCTGGCCGCGCCAGGGTGTGGTGTGGAGCCCCCAGGGCTTCCCTCTGGCGGCTCTCGAGTGTTCTGGAAGGCTCCGGGAAAAATAGGACCCTGGGTCTTGATTTCGTCCAATTCCGAGAATATTTCGTTACTAGGATTTCTGAAACCAAAAACAGCGAGAAAACAGAACTGGCACTTCGGCATCTTGTTAATAGGTTAGTTCCAGAAAATGCACGAATATGACATAAAGTGTGCATAAAACATGTAGGTATCATCAATAATATGGCATAGAACATAAGAAATTATCGATACGTCGGAGACGTATCAATCACTAGGGTCAAGAGGAAGCTCTAAATATGCTAAAACGCGAAGCAATAATTCCTCCAAATATGGGCCCCTTGTTAGACAAGCGGCGAGCAACAAGAGCACCAAGATGATAAGGTGTTTCCCCAGTGAGTGCAGCAATTAAGAAACCAAGGTGATAGCTTGATATGTTGCTAGTGTTCTCCCTACCAAGAATGCTAGTACCAATGTAATAAGCAAAATACTTAATGGCGGGGAGTTGAATGTTTCTTATCTTGCCACGCTGAATGGTGCGACAATCATCATTGGTGATCCCTCGATAGAGCTCAAACAATTCCCTTGGGTTGTCCTCGATCTTCCTTGCTGTACCTACAGGGATAATACCCAATGCAGCACAAAATTTTTCCAACTTCATATTAATTGGTTTACCATAGATCTTGAATGAAACTGTCGGGTTAAAGTGCCTATTGTTGAACTTGAAGCTCTCCACAAAGATTTTAGTGAGCGTGTAGTATTGCTCACTCTCATCTCCCACATAGGTGGTTAAACTTGCCCTACCGACGAGGGTAAAGAAATCATCCAACAACCCTGCATTAGTCAAAAAATCATAGCATGGAAAGGATGCAGCGTTGGGGACTCCATTGTCCTCCTCGGGTGCGAAGCTTGGTGCGATGAGGTCCTCATTGTAGGATGGCCTGCATCGGGTGGATGACCTAGAGGGCCTCCCCGTGCTTGTTGTCTCCCCTTGGAACACTTCTCCAAAGTTAAAGTTGTCCATCCCCCTTTTCTGAATTTTTTCAACAAACAATATAAAACTTGATTTGGTGACATATAATTGAGGGAAACTACCATAGGAACTTGCTAGAGTACTAATCATGCATCAAAACTAGTTTCTACCACTTAGAACAAGCATGCAAGCTCACTAAACATGTTACCTACAGCAGCAAAATATGCAAGATATACTCCACCAAACAAAATTCTACTTGGATAATCGAAGGAGTCACATACCGAAGAACAAATGTGCCAAATTTCAGATGCAAATCTGGTCCGAGCAAAGAGATCGAGAAATCTGGAGTTCTTGAGCAAAAACACGAGTGAGAGGAAGCTGGTATCGATTTTTTCGGGAGAGAGAAGAGTGTGGGAGGAAGAGATGCTAAAGTGGGGTAAGGGGGCCCACACACCGGGGTGGCGCGCCCCTTGCTGGCCGCGCCAGCCGTGGGGTGCCACCCGGGGTGCCCCACTGGTCATCCCCAGGTGCTCCCAGGTGCCTCGTCGAAAAATAGGACCAACGGTATAATTTTTGCGAATTTTTGAAAACTTTGAAAAATGCACATTTCTGGGTATTAAGTTTATTATTACTGGCCAGGAAAATTTTTGAAATCTCTAATTAACTAAGGAACTTTGCAAAATAAAAGTGCTACAGCAAGTACAGTAAGTGGAGGAAGAAAGAGATGTTGTTTACCTCCTCTATGCATATAAAAAGTATTTGTTAACAAGGTTGATCAAGTCTTGCCACCAAATAAATTTTACATAGCATAAGAAGAAATAAACCTCAAATCAATCATGTTACCTTGTATTGTATTGATATGGATCCAATCACAAGAGTTTGATATTCTTCTTTAGGCTCATATATTGGACAATCAGTAGTTCCCACTTTGATAGTTCTCACATTAGAAATTGTATTAACTCCGCATGCTTTTTCAATCCTCTTGGGGAAATAGACGGTGTGCTCCTTATCATCAACATTGAAAGTAACATTTCCTTTATTGCAATCGATAACAGCCCATGCGGTGTTAAGAAAAGGTCTCCCAAGAATAATAGACATATTATCATCTTCAGGCATTTCCAACACAACAAAATCAGTTAATATCAAGCAGTTATTAGTAACTTGAACAGGAACATCCTCACATATACCAACAGGAATAGCAGTAGATTTATCGGCCATTTGCAAAGATATATCAGTAGGTATCAACTTATCTAAGTAAAGTCTCTTATAAAGAGAAAAAGACATAACACTAACACCGGCTCCCAAGTCACATAGAGCAGTTTTAACATAATTATTCTTAATAGAACAAGGAATAGTAGGTATACCTGGGTCGCCCAACTTCTTTGGAACTTTGCCATTGAAAGAGTAATTAGCAAGCATAGTGGAAATTTCCTCATTGGGGATTTTCCTTTGTTAAAATTTCCTCATTGGGGATTTTCCTTTAACAAAGGAAAATCCCCAATGAGGAAATTTCCACTATGCTTGCTAATTACTCTTTCAATGGCAAAGTTCCAAAGAAGTTGGGCGACCCAGGTATACCTACTATTCCTTGTTCTATTAAGAATAATTATGTTAAAACTGCTCTATGTGACTTGGGAGCCGGTGTTAGTGTTATGTCTTTTTCTCTTTATAAGAGACTTTACTTAGATAAGTTGATACCTACTGATATATCTTTGCAAATGGCTGATAAATCTACTGCTATTCCTGTTGGTATATGTGAGGATGTTCCTGTTCAAGTTACTAATAACTGCTTGATATTAACCGATTTTGTTGTGTTGGAAATGCTCGAAGATGATAATATGTCTATTATTCTTGGGAGACCTTTTCTTAACACCGCAGGGGCTGTTATTGATTGCAATAAAGGAAAGGTTACTTTCAATGTTGATGATAAGGAACACACCATCTATTTCCCCAAGAGGATTGAAAAAGCATGTGGAGTTAATACAATTTCTAATATGAGAACTATCAAAGTGGGAACTATCGATTGTCCTATATATGAGCCTAAAGAAGAATATCAAACTCTTATGATTGGATCCATATCAATACAATTCAAGGTAACATGATTGATTTGAGGTTTATTTCTTCTTATGCTATGTAAAATTTATTTGGTGGCAAGACTTGATCAACCTTGTTAACAAATACTTTTTATATGCATAGAGGAGGTAAACAACATCTATTTCTTCCTCCACTTGTTTTACTTACTGTATCAATACATTTGTATCTTTACTTTGTTGCATTATTGTGCCAAGTGAAGCCTCTAATCGAAGGTTGATACTAGATTTGGATTTCTGCGCAGAAACAGATTTTTATCTGTCACGAATCTGGACTGTTTTCTCTGTAGGTAACTCGGAAAAATATGCCAATTTACGTGCGTGTTCCTCAGATATGTACGCAACTTTCATTAGTTTTGAGTTTTCTGATTTGAGCAACGGAAGTATTTATTTAAAATTCGTCTTTACTGGCTGTTCTGTTTTGGCAGATTCTGTCTCCTTTTTTTTTTTTTTTTTTTTGCATTGTCTCTTGTGGACTTTAAGTGAAGCTTTCTAGACGTGGAGAGCTATAGCTAATATTTTATTGAGTTCTTGAAATGTGTCACTACAGGACTAAAGTGGATTAAAGTTTTTGAGTACTAACCCCTCTAATGAAGTTTATGAAAAGTTTAGTGTGGCAGAAGTTTTCAAGGGTCAAGAGAGAAGGGTGATATAATGTGATCAAGAAGAGTCAAAAGCCTAAGCTTGGGGGGAGGTATACCGGCATCACTCATTCTTTGCATATTATGGTTGCTGAATACTTGTACATACTTGTTTAGTCTCTTTGAGTGGTTTTCTAATGAGAGGGAGATGATATTTGGGGAAGTGCTGCCTGAAAACAGATTCTGGACTGTTACTAGAAAAATTCGTGCGCACAGACAGAACGTTATTTTGAGCTGCCAATTTTTGTGCAGGTTCCTCAGGTTGTTATCTAACTTTCATTAGTTGAACACTTTTCGCGCTGAGCAACGTAAGATTTTTGTAAAAATCGATTTCTGTACTGCTGTCAGGTTTTGGCAGATTTCTGCCATCTCGCTTTTCTGTGTTTCTTTTAGTTTTCATTTTCTTGTTCTTGCTTTGTTTCTTTCCTAAAACACAAAAAGACCAAAAATATTTCTGTTGTTTCTCTTCATCACTTGTTTATCTTGATTTCTTGCATTTGTTTCGCTTTGTTTGCTATTGCTAGTTTGCTATAAGAAAACCCAAAAAGATTTTGCTTTGTTTGCTTGTTTCCTTTTGTTCTTGTTCTCAAATTCGAAAACACCAAAAATATTTGCTGTTCTTCTTTGGTTTGTAAAGTTCATTATGAGTTCAATGGTCTTCGGTGGCTGGAGCGTGGTTTTCATTTTATATTATCCAAGCTACACAAGTGAAAGGCAATGATGATGATATTCGACAATCTGATTATGGTGAGAGGCTGGTATGAACTCTATTTGTTTTCATTTTTGTACATATACTCATCCATGTGAGCATGCTTAGTTGGTTCATGTGAGGTATATGGCATTTAAGAAAGTCTAGTAGTTCATGATCTCTCATGTTTAGCTCCAATTTATTAATATGAGTAGCATGTCATGGATGTTTGCTTGCATTGTTTTATTCATAGATAGATATGATATTGTGGTATCCTCCTCTGAATAATTCATTTATATCGATTTGGCACATGCTCACGCATGCATATGACTGAACAAAAGTCAATTAAGCCTCAATGATTTACATTGCTTCAGAGTTCTTGGATCACTTTTATGCCTCAGTTAATTTATTTTGCCGCAAGAATGATTATGACAGTTATTGCTCTCTTGATTTGTCGCTCCCTAGTCTTTTGCTAGCCTTCACTTGTACTGAGCGGGAACGCTGCTCGTGCCTCCCAACACATGAAAACCAAGTTATTCCAAAGTGTCCACCATAAATACCTATGCATGGCATTTCGAACCATTCCAAGTAAATTCTCATGCGCTACCTTTAAAACCTTCAAAATGCTTCTCAATTTGTGTTAATGTTTCATAGCTCATGAGGAAGTATGTGGTGTTTAGCTTTCAACCTTGTCATTTACTTTTGACGGACTCTCATATGGACTAGTGGCACATCCGCTTATCCAATAATTTAGCAAAAAGAGCTGGCAATGGGATTCCCAGTCCCGAATTAATTAACTTAAATAGACGCTCCTCCATGGTTTGTGATTGTTGGACGGCACCCGAAGGATTCGGCTAGCCATGGCTTGTGTAAGCAAAGGTTGGGGGAGTGTCATCATCATAATAAAACTAAACTAAAAAGGCACTCCTTCATGGTATGTGATTGTTGGCAGGCACCCGAGGATTCGGTTAGCCATGGTTTGTGTAAGAAAGGTTGGAAGGAGTGCCACATAAAAATGCAAATAATTCATGGGAGCCGCTCTTGAAAGTCCGGTTAGCAAGGTAGTTGGTGTACCCATTACCATTCGTTGACAACAACAAACACCTCTCAAAATAATTTTACTCCTGCCTTACAAATGAAAAGCTCTAGCGCATGTTAATCCCTGCTTCCCTCTGCAAAGGGTCAATCTTTTACTTTTATGTTGTGTCTCCATCCTTTCTTTGAGCACTTTCTTGAGAGCACAACTGTCATTCTTAGTATAATATGCTTGTCTCAAAATATGATTGATTGTGGTATAACTTTGATGCTTTTATCTTTGACAATCACTACTTCTAGTCTTTCTATGAACTCCGGAGGTGCCCGGGCATTTATGTTTTGCCGATCAAATACGAGCAAGCGAGATACCACTTTATCATACTCTCTTATGAACATTGCAATCCTGCTTATATACATGATTCATGATGCTTATTATTAATTGTTGGTACCTCTTCATGATTGACATAGCTGTTAGATGATCTTATTTGCATATATCTTATTATGAACTCGCTTAAGTATTAGCCATATCATGAGAATATATACATCATATGAACAAATGTGTTCGTGAAAGTTCTTTTATCGCTCGGTTGTTAACCGAATTGCTTGAGGACAAGCAATAAGCTAAGCTTGGGGGAGTTGATACGTCCAAAACGTATCTACTTTCCCGAACACTTTTGCTATTGTTTTGCCTCTAATTTGTGTATTTTGGATGCAACTAATACGGACTAACGCTGTTTTCAGCAGAACTCGTTCCGGTGTCTCGTTTTTGTGCAGAAATCCAACTTTCGGGAAAAACCTCGGGATTTTGACGAAGGCCCTATTTTCCCGAATACCGACGGAGCCGGAAGGACAAATCAAGTGGAGGCCCGAGGGCCCCACACCATAAGGCGGCGCGGCCTAGGGGGCCCGCGCGGCCCTATGGTGTGGCCCCTCGGCCGGCCTCCGACGCCCTCCTTCGGACTATATATCGGCCTCGACCTAAAAACGCACGGGGGAAGTCGAAGTCGCCGTAAACCCTCCGGAACGCCGCCACATCGCGAAACTCCGTCTCGGGAGCCGAAGTCTCCGTTCTGGCACTCCGCCGGGACGGGGAATTGGAGGAGATCATCGCCATCATCACCACCGACGCCTCTCCATCAACCAGCCATGTTTCCCCCATCCATGTGTGAGTAATTCCCCCGCTGTAGGCCGAAGGGGATGGTAGGGATTGGATGAGATTGGTCATGTAATAGCATAAGATTGTTAGGGCATAATGCCTAGTATCCGTAGATGTTACTTTTATGATATTGTTGCAACTTGTTATGCTTAATGCTTGTCACTAGGGCCCGAGTGCCATGATCTCAGATCTGAACATGTTATTGATTCATGAAGATATTCGTTGTTTATGATCTTACATGCAAGTTGTATACACATGTCGCTGTCCGGAACCAATGGCCCCGAAGTGACAGAAATTGGGACAACCGGAGGGGATGGTAGCGACGTGAGGATCACATGTGTTCACGGAGTGTTAATGCTTTGCTCCGGTACTCTATTAAAAGGAGTACCTTAATATCCAGTAGTTTTCCTTGAGGCCCGGCTGCCACCGGCTGGTAGGACAAAAGATGTTGTGCAAGTTTCTCATTGCGAGCACGTACGACTATAATTGGAACATATGCCTATTGATTGATTAGTACTTGGATACCGTTTTATTATTATCTGCAAATGCCCTGCTATGATTGTTACATGAGTTTCTCTCATCCATGCAACGCCCGTCATCCGTCCCCGTGCCTATAGTATTTTAATCCTGCTGTTTACTAAAATCCCTACTGCTGTCTTTGTTACTCTGCTGCTGTTATTTTACTACTGCTACTGCTATAAAACTGTTACTACTGATAAACTCTTGCGAGCAAGTCTGTTTCCAGGTGCAGCTGAATTGACAACTCCGTTGTTAAGGCTTTCAAGTATTCTTTGTCTCCCCTTGTGTCGAATCAATAAATTGGGTTTTATTTCCCTCGAAGACTGTTGCGATCCCCCATACTTGTGGGTCATCAAACCCCTCCCACAAAGCGAGCTCGTTGAGCTCGTCCTGCGCGCTGTTGGCCAGTGCCATGGCAATGGCCTCATCCTTGGAAAGGTCCGGCGGCTGGGTCTCCGGATCCCACGCCGGCCCGCCGTCGTCGTGGTCGTAGTCGACCATGTGGACGTCCTCGTCCGCGTCCTCCTCGTCGTCCGCGTCCTCGGCGTCGTTCTCTTCTTCTTCTTCGGCGATCTCTCGGTCGAAGAAGTCCACGTCGCCGAGGTAGCCAGCGCGGCGGCGCGCGTCGAACTCCCACGTCCCGAATGAAATCCAGTTGTAGGAGTTCAGCGCGTACGCCTCATCCTCCCGCAGATCCGGCAGCAAGATCTGCCGGCGGCGGCGCACCTCGTCCCGCCGCTCTCGGCCCTCGCGCGGCACGGGGGGACCGGCACGCGCCGCGAGTTCAGGTACCAGCCCCCTCCCGGCAAGTTCGCGTCCGGCCATGGCACAGGCCGGTTTTCCTCCCATAGTTGCCGCGCGAGCTCAACGCGGACGTACCGGCCGACCCTTGCCTTCTTACCGGAACGTGAGCCGCTTGCCTCCTGGTCGTTCTTCGTCTTGCGGAACGGCCAGCATTTCTTTCCCATGGCGTCGGTGGGGTGGATACTGGGGGATTTGGCAATGGTTTGGTCGTCGAAATGGACGCCGGCAGCGTCCATTTAAAAGGCTCCGACGCCATATCGCCTTCAATGGCCTGCCAGTGCAACGTCTACTAGCTGCGCACGCTCGCGGAAGCCGAGGCACGCCATTAACGCGGCCCTGCGAAGGCTGCAGCGCGCCGCCCGGAAGTAATGCTGCGGAAGACGAAGCAGTTGTGCCGCTGCCAGGCGGGCCCGTGCGAGGACCGAGCGGACACTTTGCGCGTCCGCGCAGCGTCCGCCGAGACGCAAACCTGGCGCATATTTGGGCCAAGTTTGCGTCTCTGCGGACTGCCCGGTCGCTTTGCGTCGCGCCGCTGGAGGTGGTGCACGACGCATTTTCGGTCACGGCGGACACAAACAGTCGCTCAGCGTCCGTTTGCGTCGCGCCGCTGGAGATGCCCTTAAAAAAATGCACGCACATATTGCACATATGACTAGCATGTCTGCATGTGCATGTAGTTTTGGGTGACTGCTACATGCTAGCTAAGTGGATATATGCCATGGACACATGCACAGCTAGCTGATGGTAACTACGGCATCAGATTGTCGTAGTTTTCATTGGTTCATTACGCCGCTGTCTGAGCATATTGATGACCGCTCCGATCAAGTCAGCATCTATTTATACATGAAGATGAAGCATTGGAGGATACACCAGCATGTCGTCTGATTCCTCTGATGACTCCAACTATAAGATGATCATGAGGAAGATGATAGAGCTGGCAACACGGTGCCGAGGTCACCGGTGACTAGCAGCGTCGAATCGGTACGGGACTCTTTTCTTCTACGGGAATTATCCACTCTCAAGGAAATGCAAGAAACATCTCGCTCTCATCATGCGAATCAGAGTACATCGCCACCGTTATGTTGTGAATACACACACAACACCAACGGGGACTCTTTCCTTCTACATGAACTATCCACTCTCAAGGAAATGCAAGAAACAGAACGAGTCTCGCTCTCATCATGCAAATCAGAGTACATCGCCACCGTCACCACGGTGTGCCATGGCGTCTGGCTTGGACGCTTACTTGGCCACCTGCTGGGATCCGATTTATCTCGTCGTCGAGCTGCAAGTAGAAACAAATCCGCGATTCAATTGTGCAAGAACCCTATGTTCCATGACCGAAGCAAGCACACAGAGGTGCGATACCACTTCATCAGGGGATGCATTGAGGATGGGTTTGCCTTGGTTCAACACATCGGCACAGAAGATCAACTCATTGATGTCTTCACCAAGGCGCTTGGACGTGCTTGGTTTCAGGCACTCCGAGAGAAGATCAAGATCGCCGAGATTAAGTAAACACGCTGCACCTGACATAGGGGGGATTGTTGTAATAAATCTAGAGCCGTGGTAGTTTAGGTGTCATTTTCCATCAGTTTCTTCCGTTAGGACTTAGTCGTTGTCTACGTTAAGTTCAGCTCTAAGTTTGTTGGAAACTGACAGATTCTCGTGTAATGCGATCCATTTGTGGAATGGCACGAACAAAGTGGATTGTGGCTACGTGATTTCTATTGTAATCCGAATAAATGGAAGGGAATGAGAAATCGGAAAAGTTGCAAGTTGTGTGCGGTGTAAAACCCTCGCTCTCACTCGTTATCTATTCTTTCAAGTTCTACCCCACCTCCGATCAGGGTTAGGGACGACACAATTAGCCTTCCATGATGCCTTCCCATATGCCTCATCTGCATATTGCTGCTTACCAGATGGTAATGTTGCCGCCGCTGCCTCTAGGCCCATATCAAATTCTGTCTCTCAAACACATCGTCATGTTCACGTGATCACTTGTAACGGGGAGCAAAGCTACCTTTTGCACGCAGAGACGACTGTAGCTCATGCTCACCCCGCACCAGGGTCAAGTCACGAATTGCTACATCACAAAGGCTGAAAGGCCCATATTTTTTTATTTCCATGAAGAGTGGATAATACATCCTCTACCACGTCTCATTGGACCGCTCGTACTCTACCATCTGCGCGGCATTCGCGGCTTCCTCGTCATCCTGCTCCTCCTTCACCTCCGGCTTCGGAACAAGGAGGGCGCTGCCGGCGCACCTCTGATGCTGCCGTGCTAGCTCGCGGATGGTGATGTTGCTGCTGTCGCGCCTCCGAAGCGCGGGCGGCGTCGTGTACTCGGACTCCTCCATCACCTCACGTTTCGGCACGGTGCACGGCATGGCGCAGTGCGAGGAGGGCATCGACCACGCCGGCCCCGAGGAAGAAGAGTTCGAGGAGGACGAGTACGTCCTCCTCAACTGCCGGCGCGCCGAAGCCCGAGGAGATGGCGGCGGGGAAGGTGGCATCTCGAGCCGTGGGGCGGCGTTGTGGATGCCATCGACGATGTTCAGGAGGGTGCGCCCGGGAACGCCCTAGAAACGGATGTGCCCCTCCTTGTTCCATGTGTTCCTCCGGCCGACGAGGCTGTCGGTGTTATTCATGTCGACGTCGTGCTGTGCCTGGGAGAAGTCCGCTCACCAGGCATCACAGAATTTTAAGATAAGATCATCATTGTCTCAACAAGAACAACATCATATAAACATATACTCTCTCTCCGTACCAAAAAAAGATGTCACGGATTTATCTAAATTTTTAGATACATCTAGCAAAATTTTCTAAATTCCATGTACCTAATCACATCTAGATACATTTAATTTACAAAAATCCGCGACATTCTTTTGAAATGGACGGAGTACGTAGATTATGAACATACCATCAGCAGTGATTTTATATCTAGAAATACTAGAAATTTTGAAAACAACAACTATATATACAATATTTTATATCAATATTGCTTATGTAGATTCTAAATGTTAATTGGTATCATTTTATGTATACGTATATAAATAATTAATTGAGAGTAGGCACTACGGGACATTTGGGCTTTGCCGTGTACCAAATGAACACCACAAAGATGTTCCAGAACCCGGCCAAGGCTAGGGCCCAAGTTTTTCGGTTAGCACCGGGCCCCTGAAATCTCAGGACCGGCCATGTCTATACACCGTGAGGTCCTACCTTGTAGTAAGGTACCTCAATCTCGCTGTAGAAATTGCGCCTACGAGCACAAAGCAGATTCGGATCGGTGGTGAGAAAGGATGGGCCACCCAGCACGCGAAAGTTGTGCTGTTCAACGTGTTGGCCGGGAGGATGAGGCTCCATATTGTGCACAGCTGCATGTGACCGAGTAGAGAACACGGTATTCTGATACCTCCCATGCCAATTTTTCTATAACGTATGCAGAGCTAGGTTGTTGCGGCAACAAAAACAAAGAATCAATATCCGTTTCATCGTGGTGATGTAACGATTTTTGATAGGGAGGGAGGAGACGGAGTAGCCTAAATAGTGGATCTACGTGGGAAAACCGGGATTGGAGTAGTTGAAGAGTAATAGTGAGAAGAGTTATTGAAGATAATGAACAAAACAAAATTTTACAAGAGCACATAAATGAGTGAAGTGTGTGGCTTGAGCTACATACGGAGTATTGATGTCGCCGAAGAGGCCACATGTGGCACGCGAAGCTCTCTCCGCGCTGGACACGGGAGACCGGCGACCGCGCGCTCGCCATCCTCGCGCGGGGCCGCTCGCGCTCGAGCCGAATCGCCCTACTCCGGCGGGTGAGCACCTTGGTGCTGAGCCGATGCAGCTCCAGGTGGACCTCGACGCGTCCGCCGCGTCCTCCTCCTCAAGCCGCGCCGCCCTGCTCAGGCTAGCATCTGGCCACGAGGTCCTACTCCTGGCCTCTTGGCCTCGCGTCCGGCCACTTTGTCAGCAGCTCCCGCGCATCCGCCAGCCTCGAGGCAGCCACTCCGACGAGCTCCCGGCTCCTGAGGTCTACTCCGACGAGCTCCCGGCTCCTGAGGTCTACTCCGACGAGCTCCCGGCCGTCGAGGTCTATTCCAACGAGCTCGTGCTGGTGCTACGTTGCTGCAGTGGCCGCACGGCCTCTCTCCCCTGCTCGCCCGACCACGCCCACAAAGTGTTTGTCAAAATGTCAGCCAAAAAGAGAATTTGTTACGGGTGCTGTGACTGGGTCTATACACTCTCCTATAATCGAAAACAAGCCGGCGCCTCCCCATACGAGAGAAAACACCGAACCTAGTGTGGTGGTTTCAAGTGGAGATGCTATTAAGTTGCGTCCCTCATAAAAGCGTTGGCGCGACGATTTTCGATGTTTTTAGAGAGAGGGTCGGATAAAAAGGAACCAAAAATCTGGAAAAAAAAAAATACCCTTGTAGCCGCGTCCCTCGAACATTGTCCGGATGCATGTTTGATTGACTTGAATTTTCAATTCCAATTCTTAACATACTCAAGATTGCAGAACCAAATAGTCAATTTCACTTTTATAATTAAATTTTGCTGATTTGAATTGCAACTCACTTTATTCGGCTTGACTACGTTGACCATGAAGGGGACAAAGAACACCCTGACAAAGAGATAAAAGATCCGCTCATCAATTAAACCGGTTTCATTTTATTTTCCATCACTGTCACAAGTTGCCAGTACAAACCAATCTTCTACAGCTGAAAAACCCCATACAAATGTTGAAGGAACATCTAGCAGCAAGATAGTCTGGATAATTACACCTTTGTTAATCCAGACGTGGATATCAGTAGCACTGAAGATGGGAAATTAATTGTTGACAGAGGGCACAACACTGGTAGGTGTGGTGGGTGATAGCCTGATAGGGGTCAGTGGAGTATGCGATGGGCGCGCTGCAGCCAGTTGAAGACACGACGAGATCAGTCAAGCACGTCGTGTGGAAAGCAACGCGGGGCAGCCATACATGTTGAGGATGCCACAACCGTACAAGAATTCTGCAAATGATCGACCCTAATGAATCACCATTCACGGAAAGATGGTGTATAGAAAATGGTATATTATCTAGTTCTGCCCTACAGCGCTGTGGTTGCATCTTTGCTTTTCCCGATGCCTCACATGGCGAGTTGAGATCTCGAAAAAGGAGATAGGCTCGATATCATCCTAGAAGTTAATCGACCACCGTGTTCAAAAATAAGGATGCAGTTTTTGGAATCATATCATCAGACCTGAATTTTACAACACAGTATGAGTTGTTCAGCTAGTATTTATAGATTGGAACGATAGAACGTCTTCTATGTATAAAGAAGGCAGAAAAGGGACTTGAGGTGGTGTAGAAACAGGTCGTAGCTTAAAACCCAAAGATAGTACAATAATTGGATTCATAATTAATTGTGTTTGAAATGAGGATAAACTATAAATTGACAGCAGCAGGGAGCTAAGAAACAGGGACGCCAATGTTATAGTAGGAAAATCCTTGCGAGAAAAAACCACATGCGCATAATGGCAATCCCACCATACTGTGAGAGAATATCACCAGAGACATTTATTTTTCTTCATCTCAATTTTTTTATAGATTTCTGAATGATATTTTTAAAAGTTTTCATGATAGGTCCATTTCTTAATCACAACTGTAACATGTCATTCTTTATGGAACATTATTGATGAAGTGCCATATATCGCCTAGAAGACATATAAACATTTCACGGTAATGCTAATCACATAAAGAGAAATAATATAAGTAGTTGCATGAGTTTTTTCTGCTTTAAAATAAACTCGGAGTTCTTCCTACTTTCTTTTTGGCAAACCAGGGGCGAGCAAAATAAATTGTCAAAAAATTACTGCAACATAGAACATTGCGATCAAGTAAACATGCACTTGTGGAGATGATACTCGCTGATGTTTTTGATAGCAAATTTATTTTTGTTTACAAATGAAATGCCGCAACATAGAAGCTCGAATTAGGCCCCTGGGTATCGAGGCTAGCGGCAGTCGTCATGCGTACCCTACCCAGGTTCTCGATGCTCTTGTGAATTGATACGTCCAAAACGTATCTACTTTCCCGAACACTTTTGCTATTGTTTTGCCTCTAATTTGTGTATTTTGGATACAACTAACACGGACTAACGCTGTTTTCAGCAGAATTGCCCTGATGTCTTATTTTTGTGCAAGAAATCAACTTTCAGGAAAATCCCCAAAAATAATTGCAATGGGCCTATTTTTACAGAAGACCCACAGAGCCAGAAGATGTGAAGGAGGGGGGCAACGAGGCGCGCACACCACGTGGCGGCGCGGTGGGCCCATGACCGCGCCGCCATATGGTGAGGCCGCCTCGGCCAGCCCCCGACGCTCCCCTCTGGACTACTTAAAGCCCTTGACCTAAAAACGCACGGGGGTTCGACCAATCTGCCAGAAGACATCCAGAACTCCGCCGCCATCGAAAACCTTATTTCGGGACCAGAAACTCCGTTCTGGCACCCTGCCGGGACGGGGAATTGGAGGAGATCATCGCCATCATCGCCACCGACGCCTCTCCATCGACCATCCATGATTCACCCATCCATGTGTGAGTAAATCCCCCGCTGTAAGCTAAAGGGGATGGTAGGGATTGGATGAGATTGTTCATGTAATAGACATAAGATTGTTAGGGCATGGTGCCTAGTATCCGTTGTTGGTACTTTTATGATATTGTTGCAACTTGTTATGCTTAATGCTTGTCATTAGGGCCCGAGTGCCATGATTTCAGATCTGAACATGTTATTGATTCATGATGATATTCATTATTTTATGATCTTACCTGCAAGTTGTATACACATATTGCTGTCCGGAACCCGAGGCCCCAAAGTAACAGAAATTGGGATAACCGGAGGGGAAGGCTGTGATATGAGGATCACATGTGTTCACGGAGTGTTAATCCGTTGCTCCGGTACTCTATTAAAAGGAGTATCTTAATTACCAGTAGTTTCCCTAGAGGCTCGGCTGCCACCGGCTAGTAGGACAAAAGATGTTGTGCAAGTTTCTCATTGCGAGCACGTACGACTATATACGGAACACATGCCTATGGTTATTTAGTACTTGGATACTGTTTTATTATTATCTGCAAATGCCTAGTCTTAATTATTACATGAGTTATCTTATTCATGCACCGCCCGTTCATCCATCCCTATGCCTACAATATTTTAATCCTGCTGTTTACTATCACTACTGCTGACTTTATTACACTGCTGCTTATATTTCACTACTGCTACTGCTATAAAGCTGTTGCTGCTGATAAACTATTGCGAGCAAGTCTGTTTCCAGGTGCAGCTGAATTGACAACTCCGCTGTTAAGGCTTACAAATTTTTTTTGGCTCCCCTTGTGTCGAATCAATAAATTGGGTTTTACTTCCCTCGAAGACTGTTGCGATCCCCTATACTTCTGGGTCATCATGAATACACCCTTCAAAAACAAAAACTAGCAAACCATCGATACAGTTGTAGCCGGACGCCAATAAAGATTGTCACGACGCTGCTGGTGGGCTTCGGCCCAAGCATCCGGCGATGGGCCTCGCTCCGCTCGTCAGAAGTTAGCCTCCAATTAGTATGAATTTGGATCACAAATATAACAAACTCCACCTTGAGAAAAATTCCATCTTGTAGCATGAACTTCAACAATCTCCTGAACAACAAAGAAAATACTTGTTGGCGCCAACAACCACTTGGGCTAAACAGTTATACCAACCAAGCTTGAGCAAAGCTCAAACTTGGCAACCGGAACTAGTATTGTCATCATATCGGCAGAATTATCATGAGTATTTATCTTGCATACCTTCAGTTTACCTTGTGCAACAATTTCGCGAACATAATGGTAGTTGACATCAATGTGCTTTGTACTCTCATGGAACATATGATCTTTAGTAAGGTATATTGCACTTTGACTGTCACAAAACAAGTTAATGCAAGAATCATCTCCACAAAGCTCAGCATACAAACTTTTCAACTAAACAGACTCTTTGCAAGTTTCAACAAATAGCCATATATTCTGTTTCGGTTGTAGATTGGGCAACAACATGTTGTAACATTGCCTTCCAACTCACAGAACATCCACCAACATTAAACACATAACATGTGAGGGATCTTCTATTATCCAAGTCGGCTGCACAATCTGAATCCACATAGCCCGCGAGTCCCTCACCAACTTTAAGCAAGATTTGGATGTGCCACGAAGGTACTTGAAAATCCACTGAACAACTTTCCAATGTTCTTTACCAAGATTAGCCATGTATCAACTGACCAAACTCATAGCATACGACAAATCAGGGCGAGAACAAACCATTCCATACACCGAGGAACCAACAACACTAGAATATGGAACTCGTGACAGGTACTCAATATCTCCATCAGTGCTAGGACATTGCAATGCTGACAATTTGAAGTGAGGAGAAATAGGTGTACTAATGGACTTTGCATCATGCATATTAAAACGTTGAAGAACTTTCTTAATGTAATTTTGCTGACTAAGAAATAACACACTAGATTTTGTTTCTCTTGTAATTTTCATACATAGTATTTTCTTAGCAGCACCAAGATCTTTCATCTCAAGTTCACTACTTAACTGTGCTTTCAAAGTAGTGATCTCTTTCTTGCTCTTTGTAGGAATCAACATACCATCAATATATAACAGCAAGTATATAGGTGATCCATTAAAAAACTTGATGTAAACACAACTATCATACTGAGATCTCTTAAAATCATGTGCAAGCATAAATGAATCAAACCTTTTGTAAATCTGTCTTGGGGACTGTTTTAGATCAGAAAGAGACCTCTTTAACTTGCAAAAAAGATCCTCCTTACGAGGTACAACAAAACCTTCAGGCTGGTCCATGTATAGATATCTCCTCCTCAAGTTCTCCATGCAGAAAAGCAGTCTTCACATCTAACTGCTCAAGCTCAAGATCATGCATAGCCACAATACCAAAGAATGCACGAATGTAGCTATGCTTCACAAACGGAGAGAATATATCATTATAATAAATACCTGGAATTTGACTGAAACCTTTTGCTACTAACCGTACCTTAAACCTCAGAGGCTCATTAGGAGATAAACCTTCCTTTTTAAAAATATCCACTTACAGCGGACATCCCTCTTTTGTTTAGGCAAGCGCACAACATCTCATGTGCCATTATTGTCAAATGATTGCATCTCCTCTTGCATAGCAGAAATCCACTTTTCGCGGTTAGCGGATGCAACAACCTCAGCATATGTAGCAGATTCAGTATCATCCTCCACCTGTTCAACACAACTCAAAGCATAATGAACAAGACTACACTCTCCAATTAAACGAGGATGTGGACCTTTGTTACGCCTCGGTCTATCAGCAGCAGTGAAACTATTTGTTTGCTGCAAAACAGGTGGTGAGTGCTGAACAACCGTGTTCTCATTCTCAGCAACATCATTTTCTTTCTCCTTCATGTGCTCCACCTACACGCTAATCCTCTGTTGCTCATCATTAGAAACATCAGAAAAATCAATAGATGAACTCTTATAAAACATGGCAGCCTCATTAAAGACAACATTCCTGCTATGTAAAACTTTCTTAGTTTCAGGATTCCATAATTTATATGCCTTAACTCCCGAACCGTAACCAAGAAACACAAACTTAACAGCTCTAGGCTCTAGCTTTCCATTATCAACATGAGAATAAGTAGTGCAACCAAAAAGTCTCAACTATGAATAATCTGTAGGTGAACCAGACCATACCCTAATAGAAGTTTTATTATCAAGCGGAATGCAATGTGACTTGTTTATCAAGTAGCAGCCAGTGGAGGTTGCTTCAGCCCAAAAACGTCTATGCATACCAACATTGGACAACATGCAGTGGGCCTTGGAGATGATGTGTATGCTCATCCTCTCCGCCACACCATTCCGTTGAGGAGTGTATGGGATGGTGTGGTGCCTGACAATGCCTTCATCGCTGCAGTAATCATTAAACACAGTAGAGTAAAACTCCATGCCATTGCCGTACGAAGCAATTTAACTTTCTTTTTTGTTTGCTTTTCTACCATAACTTTCCACTTTCTAAAAGCATTGAACACATCATATTTATGTTTCAGAAAGAAATGCCACACTTTTCTGGAGTAATCATCAATGATAGTAAGCATGTAATTTGCACCACCAAGAGAAGTATTGCGGGAAGGTCCCCGCAAATCATCATGCACATAATCCAAAATCCCTTTAGTGGTATGAAAGGAAGCATTGAATTTAACTCTTTTATGCTTACCAAAAATGCAATTCTCACAGAATGCAAACTTACTCAAATTGCAGCCATCTAGCAGATCTCTCTCGTGCAATTCTGCCATGTCATGTTCACTCATATGTCCAAGACGCATATGCCACAGATTAGTTTTACCAGATTTATCAGGAATAACAACAGCAACAATAACAGACAAAGTGCTACCTCTAAGAACATATAATTTCGCAGAATTCATATCGCCAATCATCTGAACGAGAGAACCTTTTAATACCTTCAGAATTCCGCAAGAACCGGAGTGTTTGTACCCATCAACATCAAGGGTACCGAGAGAGATCAGATTTCTGGCCATGCCAGGTATGTGCCTCACATCTATCAGTGTGCATGTCATGCCATCATGCATCTTCATCTGAACGGAGCCAATGCCCATGATCTCACGTGGGTTGTTATCTCCCATACGCACAACATCTCCACTCTGCAGAAACTCATATAAGAACTGAATAAGTCTTTGTTACAACAAATATGAAACGAACATGGAGAATCAAGTATCCACTCATCATTACCAGAAACACAACTAGCAAACACAACTGGGCAATCACCATCCGAATTATCAATGGAAACAACATCAGCCTTACCATCACCGTCAGGTTTGTTTTTCGGTTGGTAAGTACCGGTTCTTTTCTCCTTGTTCTGCAACTTCCAGCAATCAACAATATTGTGGTTAGTTTTCTTACAATACTTGCAGAACTTATTGTCTCGTCCCTTGGACTTTGAGCGACCTCTGTCGGTCTTGCTCTTATCTATGTTGTAGTTGTTGTTTCTGTGCTCGGTCCTGCCTCGGACCTGCAGTGTTTCTGCCTTAGACGACTAACCTCTGCCTGCACCATAGATTTCATATTTTCCCTCTGTTGGAGGGCCTCATAAACTTCGGCAAGAGTTAGTTCATCACGGTTGTATAATAAGGTGTCTCAAAAATCCGCAAAAGAATTAGGCAATGAGACTAACATTAGAAGAGTGAGCTCCTCATCTTCATACTTTACCTCCATGGACATGAGATTAGAAACAATCTCTCTAAAGATCGATAAGTGATTCATCATTGACGCACCTTGTTGCAACTTGTGCGAGAACAACTTCATCTTCACGTCCATCTTATTGGTTAGATCTTTGGACATGCAGATCGATTCCAGTTTCAACCACAGCGTCGCTGCAATTTTCTCAGCCAACACTTCCTACAAAATATAATTGGATATATGAAGTTGAATCAAAGACAAAGCATTACGATATTTCCGCTTTTCATAGTCGGTCCAAGTCTTTGCATCGAACTTGCCGAATCCTTCCAGAGCTTCATCCAGATCAGAAGTTTGGGCGAGGATCGCCTCATCTTCACTTTTCATAGAGAAAATCTCGTGGTGTAATCCAGCTGCGGTAGACCGAACTTGAAGAAAGATATGTCGCAAACCCTATATTGAAACACGGGCTCTGATACCACTTGTTATAAACATGACAAACAAATAATGAAGAATGAGAAATAAAATGCAGCGGAGACATAAGATTTTAATGTGGAAAACCCCTCCAACACAGAGAGGAAAAAACCACGGGCGCCAGCCAGGAAAACTTCACTATATCGAGGAGTGTTTACAAACACCGTGGGTTATCTTATAATCTGATAAACCCTAAACAACGGCTTATAAGAGGTATATATAGGCGGTGGCATTACTGTAGTTAATCTAGAGCAGTGTTAGCTTAGGTGTATTTTTTCATCAATTCCTTCAGTTAGGACTTAGTTGTTGTTTACGTTAAATGTTATAAACACGACAAGCAAATAACGAAGAACGATAAAGAAAACGTAGCGGAGACACAAGATTTTAACGCGAAAAACCCCTCCAACACAGAGAGGAAAAAACCACGGAAACCAGCCAGCAAAACTTCCGGTTGTTGCATTCGTCTAGCGGTGAGAAAATCAAGGTGACACTATGGGGCGAAATTTTAGTAAATATGGTAAATGAAGATCTGATGGACAAACAAACGATAATTATTGTTACTTCAAAATTTGTCAGAGATTTCTATGGTGAGAACATTCTACGTTTCGGTCCAAGCCTCCGGCGACGGGTCTCGCTCCGCTCGTCAGAAGTTATCCTCCCTTTAGTACGAATTTGGATCACAAATATAACATTAAATTCAGCTCCAAGTTTGTTAGAAACTGGAGCAATTCTCGCGTGATGCGATCCATTAGTGGGATGGCACGAACAAAGAGGATTGTGGCTATTTGATGTCTATTGTAATCTGAATAAAAAGAAGGGAATGAGAAATCAGAAAAATCACAAGTTGTGCGTGGCACAAAACCCTCGCTCTCACTCGTTCTCTGTTCTTTCGAGTTCTTCCCCTCCTCCGATCAGGATTAGGGACGACACAATTAGCCTTCCATGATGCCTTCCCACATGCTTTATCATGCATCACTACTTACTAGATGGTAATGTTGTCGTCGCTGCCTCTAGTTCCATATCAAATTTTGCCCCTAAAACACATCGCCACGTTCACGCGGTCACTTGGAACACGGAGTAAAGTTACCTTTTGCATGATCAAGTCACAAAGGCTCAATTGCTACATCACAAAAGGCTGAAAGGCCCATACTTTTTATTTCCACGAAGAGTGGATAAAAAATCCTCTACCACGCCTTAACTTGTTCCTTTCGAACGAACTCAAGTTAATTTCTGGTTACTCCCTGTACCAGCAAGCTAGGGTGTAAGTGATACATGGCTAGTGAGATCTTTACAACGTGAGTTCCTACGTTCTAGTAAGGTACCTCTACCCCGCTCTAAAAATTGCGCATACGAGCGCGAAGCAGCTTCAGATCGATGGCGAGAAAGGGTGGGTCACCCAGGATGCGAAAGTCGTGTTGTTCAACGTGTTGGCCGGGAGGATGAGGCTCCAGATTGTGCACATCCACACGTGACCCAGCATGGTATTCTGATACCTCCCATGCCAAATTTTCTATGGCAAATTTTCTATAACGTATAGAGAGCCAGGTTGTTGAGGCAAAAAAAAAAACAAAGAACAGTACCCGTTTCATCGTGGTGATATATTGAGAACTGGACCGTGTCACATAGTATATAACAATTGTTGATAGAGACTGAGTAGAGGAAGTAGTCTAAATAATGAATCTAGGTGGGAAGACCGAGATTGGAGTAGTTGAAGAGCAATAGCGA
This sequence comes from Lolium rigidum, assembly GCF_022539505.1. NCBI lineage: Eukaryota > Viridiplantae > Streptophyta > Magnoliopsida > Poales > Poaceae > Lolium > Lolium rigidum. Next base: position 14,252 of record NW_025900836.1, on the reverse strand, counting down.
TAAGAGTTATTGAAGAGAATGAACAAAACAAAATTTACAAGAGCACATAAATGAGTGAATTGTGTGGCTTCAGCTACATATTGATGTCGCCGAAGAGAGCTACCTCTTGCACATATTGGGTGTGAACTTTATTTAGCTCAGTGAAATTTCTGTTCTTTTTCAACTCGTGGCTAGCCTCTCTTGTCTCTTGTTTCGTCGAAGTTGTGGGATGCGAGAGTTGATGAGCCTAAGGCCTTGAGTTTGGACTTAGGCCTCGGCTTGTAAAGTACCTTACTATTGTTTGATTAATAAAAGTTACTTTTGCTGTCAAAAAATAAAAAATTCTGCACCAACCCCATCAACGCCATGGCCACCTGCCGCTCCTGGCCACATGACACCAGCGACCGCACGCTCGCCATCCTCGCGCGGGGCTGCTTACGCTCGAGCCGTGCCGCCTTGCTCCGGTGGGTGAGCACCTTGTAATGTTACAAGTAGCGCGGACATGGAAATGGGACATCCCGCCTCCCGCCTACATGTCCCGTCGGGACTAATTGGGATTAGCTGATTTTAGAAATCGGGGCCATTTCCGGCGGGACCCATCCCTCGATACTTCTGGCTGGGTACTCTAGAGTCAGTCAAGGCGGCACGAGGGAGCTCTTTCCGGGCCTCTAACCTGTACGCCGGCAATACTTACGGAATTTCTATGGTGAGAACATTCTACGTTTCGGTCCAATCCTCCGGCGACGGGCCTCGCTCCGCTCATCAGAAGTTATCCTCCCTTTAGTATGAATTTGGATCACAAATATAACATTAAATTCAGGTCCAAGTTTGTTAGAAACTGGAGCGATTCTCGCGTGATGCGATCCATTCGTGGGATGGCACGAACAAAGTGGATTGTGGCTATTTGATGTCTATTGTAATCTGAATAAAAAGAAGAGAATGAGAAAATAGAAAAATCACAAGTTGTGCGTGGCACAAAACCCTCGCTCTCACTCGTTCTCTGTTCTTTCGAGTTCTTCCCCGCCTCCGATCAGGATTAGGGATGCCTTATCATGCACAACTGCTTACTAGATGGTAATGTTGTCGCCGCTGCCTCTAGTTCCATATCAAATTTTGCCTCTAAAACACATCGCCACGTTTACGCGGTCACTTGGAACACGGAGTAAAGTTACCTTTTGCATGGTCAAGTCACAAAGGCTCAATTGATACATCACAAAAGGCTGAAAGGCACATAATTTTTTATTTCCATGAAGAGTGGATAAAAAATCCTCTACCACGCCTTCGCTTGTTCCTTTCGAACGAACTCAAGTTAATTTCTCGTTTCTCCCTGGACCAACACGCTAGTGTGTAAGTAATACATGGCCAGTGAGATCTGTACAACGTGAGTTCCTACGTTCTAGTAAGGTACCTCTACCCCGCTCTAAAAATTGCTCATACGAGCGCGAAGTAGCTTCAGATCAATGGCGAGAAAGGGTGGGTCACCCAGGACGCGAAAGTTGTGTTGTTCAACGTGTTGGCCGGGAGGATGAGGCTCCAGGTTGTGCACAGCCGCACGTAACCCAGCATGGTATTCTGATACCTCCCATGCCAAATTTTCTACAGTATAACGTATAGAGAGCCAGGTTGTTGAGGCAACAAAAACAAAGAACAGTACCCGTTTCATCGTGGTGATATATTGAGAACTGGACCGTGTCACATAGTATATAACAATTGTTGATAGAGAGTGAGTACATGAAGTAGTCTAAATAATGAATCTAGGTGGGAAAACCGAGATTGGAGTAGTTGAAGAGCAATAGCGATAAGAGTTATTGAAGATAATGAACAAAATAAAATTTACAAGAGCACATAAATGAGTGAATTATGTGGCTTCAACTACATATTGATGTCGCCGAAGAGAGCTACCTCTTGCACATATTGGGTGTGAACTTTATTTAGCTCAGTGAAATTTCTGTTCTTTTTCAACTCGTGGCTAGCCTCTCTTGTCTCTTGTTTCGTCGAAGTTGTGGGATGCGAGAGTTGATGAGCCTAAGGCCTTGAGTTTGGACTTAGGCCTCGGCTTGTAAAGTACCTTACTATTGTTTGATTAATAAAAGTTACTTTTGCTGTCAAAAAATAAAAAATTCTGCACCAACCCCATCAACGCCATGGCCACCTGCCGCTCCTGGCCACATGACACCGGCGACCGCGCGCTCGCCATCCTCGCGCTGGGCTGCTTACGCTCGAGTCGTGCCGCCTTGCTCCGGTGGGTGAGCACCTTGTAATGTTACAAGCAGCGCGGACATGGACATGGGACATCCCGCCTCCCGCCTACATGTCCCGTCGGGACTAATCGGGATTAGCTGATTTTAGAAATCGGGACATGGATTTCCCATAGATGGGACTTGGTTCCCGTTTAACCTAACCTAAAATAGAGCCCAATGGGCCAAACGGTTAACTCCCAAACCCATTTAGGTCCTTTAGGTTCGTTCCGAATAATCCAAAGGTTAGCCCTCACCTCCACACTTACACCTCCCGACGCCAAGCGCCGCTGCCTCCCGAGCGCCTCCTTCGACAGTCGCCACCGACGAGCAGCCCACCCTCGTGCCTCCCGGGCGCTGCCGTCACCATCTGCCCTCCCTTACATATCCTCCACATCTCCCGAGTCCCAGGCGGAAGCCACCGTGCCTGGAACCTGCACCGCCGGTAGGTGAAGTACTAGCTCATCCTTGTCCGCCTATGCGACCACGTTGTTGGATGGGATTAAGTAGGGTAGCCTCCCCTCAATCGAATCGGGCCAACATCAACGCCTACATGGCTCCACATTGCAAGATCTGGTTTGCATCCAGCTGCGGCTCCACTCTCAAGATTCATCTCTACGATGCAGCAATCAACGAGTTGTACTTGATAGCTGAACGGTTTCTGAATGAATACTGAATTACTGGGCAGCTTCAGTTCCGAAGGTCAATTGTGGTTTCTAACGAAATTTAGAAATCGCAGACCCTATCATGTACATGTACGATTGTTGATGTGGAATCTCTTATTCTGAAACTTATGTGAAACTTGTCTGTCATTTTGAATATACTTGTGAATTGTTAGTTTTTTTTTTAGCAATGGTCATGTTGATTTCCGAGCTGACAAATCAAGCTTTGCAAATTGCCATCGTCACCTAAAATAAAAAGGATAAAACCTAAATAACAAATGGTTAACCATTTAAACCGTATTAACCTAATGGTTAACCTTATTAACCTTTTAAACAAAACGGTTAAATAGGTTTGAATGCGAAAAATAAATGGTTAACCAAGTCCCATCTTGAGATTTCTGACGGGACCCATCCCTCGATACTTCTGGCTAGGTATTCTAGAGTCAGTCAGGGCGGCACGAGGGAGCTCTTTCCGGGCCTCTAAGCTGTACGCCAGCGATACATACGGGATTATTGGGAGATCAGTGCTAATCCCACCGGCGGTCCGGCGCTTCACGGGATCACAGAATCGGGATAAACAGGCCCTCCTCCTCGAGCCGCGCCGCCTTGCTCCGGCTCGCATCTGGCCACGAGGTCCTACTCCTGGCCGCGTGGCCTCGCGTCCGGCCACATCGTCAGCAGCTCCCGTGCATCCGCCAGCCGCCACTCCGACGAGCTCGAGGCTCGTGCGACCTTCTCCGACGAGCTCCCGGCCGTCGAGGCCTATTCCGACGAGCTCCTGCTGGTGTTGCGTTGCTGCAGTGGCCGCACAGCCTACGTTCCCTGCTCGCCCGACCACGCCCACCAAGTGTTTGTCAAAATGTCAGGGAATTTTGTTTTGTTATGGGGTTGTGATGGGTCCGTACTCCCTCCTATAATCAAAAACAAGCCGGCGCCTCCCCATACGAGAAAACGCCGAACCTGGTATGCAGATTTCAAGTGGAGATTCTCTTAGTCTATTCATGTTTCTTGGTAAAGAAAAAAAAAAGAAGCAAAACTGTATATTCGTGTTGTGTTCCTATCACCACCTAGCCGCCTCGATTGAACCCTCTGAAATTCCTGTCCGCTTGATCACCGCCCAGAATTGGCGCCGCCACCGACGTAGCAGATGGAGACGCCGCCTCCGCGCCCCGCTGTTTTAGAGCTCGACATGCACTCTGCACTCGAGAACCACGCCGAAGTGATTTCGCTAATTCCTCCAATTCATATTACTTGACGTTAATATATATGTATCTAGACACATTTTAGTTGTAGATAGATCTATTTTAGCATCAAATAATATGGATCGTAGGGAGTACCAACAATTCAGTAGTTGCTACCCACACCGGCCCTCGGCGTTTGGCGGTTGCAGGTTGCTGATCATCACCTCCAAGTTCCGACCGGCCTCCTTCTTGCCTCTCTAATTGGTAATTTCTCTGTTTGATTGACTCGAATTTTCAATTCTAATTCTTAACTTACTCAAGATTGCAGAACCAATTAGTCAATTTCACTGCTACAATTAAATTTTGCTGATTTTCAATTGCCACTCACTTTATTCAGTCTGATTATGTAGACCATGAAGGGGATGAAGAGATCAAAGATTTGCTCATCAATTAGACCGGTTACATCTTATTTTCCATCAGTGTCACAAGTTGCCAATACAAACCAATCTTCTGCCGAAGAAACCCATACAAATATTGATGGAACATCTAGTACCACACAACAGCCCCCTGCCCAGCAGCAAGATGGTTTGGATTATCACACTGTTGTTAATCCAGATGTGGATAACAGTAGCACTGAAGATGGGAAAGAAATTGTTGGCAGAAGCACAGCGCTGCAACCTGCAGGTTGGATCGGCCATGCAATCTGGTAGATGTGGTGGGTGATAGGGGTCAGTGGGGTGTGCAATGGGTGCAGTGTGAGCGCTGCAGGCGGTCGAAGACATAACGAGATCAGTCAAGTATGTCGTCTGCGAAGCAAGGCGGGGCAGCCACAGGTGGGTGGCACTATTGTACGAGAAGACTTCCAAGGATTGACCCTAATGAATCACCATCCACGGAAAGATGGTGTATAGAAAATGGTATATTGTTTGGTTCTGTCCAACACCGCGGCGGTTGCACCTTCGCTTTTTCCGATGCCTCACATGCTGAGTTGAGATCTTGAAAAAGGAGATAGGCTCGATATCATCCTAGCAGTTAATCGACCACCGTGTTAAAAAATAAGGATGCAGTTTTTGGAATCATATCATCAGACCTGAATTTTACTACACAATATGAGTTGTTCAGCTAGTATTTATAGATTGGAACGATAGAACGTCTTCTATGTATAAAGAAGGCAGAAAAAGGACTTGAGGTGGTGTAGAAACATGTGGTAGCTTAAAACCCAAAGATAGTACAATAATTGGATTCATAATTAATTGTGTACAAATGAGGATATACTTGAAATTGGCGGGCAGCAGGGAGCTAAGAAACAGGGACGCCAAAGTTATACTAGGAAAATCCTTGCGAGAAAAAATCACATGCGCATAATGGCAATCCCACCATACTGTGAGAAAATATCACCAGAGACATTTATTTTTCTTCAGCTCGAAAATTTTATAGATTTCTGAATAATGTTTCTAACAGTTTTCAGGATAGGTCCATTTCTTAATCACACAGAAAAATGGATCAGCTAACAACTATACGTGTGTATGGACTGTAGAATTGTATATGATTGATAATTGATGATTAATTGTGCCGGTTACAAGAGGATTATATAGGAACATAGGCACCGACCTAGTCCTATTACAAACCGACTAGGACTCTTAAATCTAATACAACTTATATTCTAACACCCCCCCCCCCGCAGTATCAACGGTAGGCTCGACAACGTTGAGACTGAACCGAATGTCTTGGAACGGAGTAGTCGCCAAGCATTTAGTGAAAATATCAGCAAACTGAGCAGAAGTCGGAATGTGTAGAACACGAACTTGACCGAGAGACACCTTCTCGCGAACAAAATGAATGTCGATCTCTATATGCTTGGTGCGACGATGCTGAACAGGATTCCCTGACATGTAAACAGCTGAAATATTATCACGGTAAACAATAGTAGCTTGATCAATAGGACGATGCAGCTCCGACAGCAACTGGCGCAACCAAGCCGTTTCAGCAACCACATGAGCCACAGCGCGATACTCAGCTTCAGCCGACGAGCGGGAGACCGTGACCTGCCTTTTTGAAGACCAAGAAACCAAATTGTTACCAAGAAAAACACAAAATCCGGATGTGGACCGTGGAGTATCGGGACAACCAGTCCAGTCTGCATCAGAGTAAGCAATCAAAGAGGTGGGAGAGGATGTATTTATGTGAAGACCTAGATCTAATGTGCCTTTTAGATACCGAAGAATACGTTTGACATGGTTGAAGTGAGGTACACGAGGATCATGCATGTATAAACATGCTTGTTGAACAGAAAAAGAAATTTCAGGACGAGTAAGAGTAAGATACTGAAGGGCACCTGTGAGACTACGATAGAGAGAAGGATCAGAAAAACGATCACCGTCAGCAGAAAGTTTAGAACCTGTATCGGCTGGAGTTTGGGACGGTTGACAATCAAGCATACCAGCACGAGAAAGAAGATCGAGAGTGTACTGATGTTGAGACAAGAAAAGGCCAGAGGAGTCACAGATGACAGCAATACCTAAGAAGTGATGAAGAAGACCTAAATCGGACATAGAAAATTTTGTGCGAAGAAGAGAGATAATATGATCTAAAAGTCGTTGTGAAGAAGCGGTGAGAATAATATCATCTACATATAGAAGAAGATAAGCAGTGTCGGTATTGTGATGAAAGATGAAGAGAGAAGTGTCAGAACGGGGAGGAGTGAATCCAATGGTTTGAGCATAAGTAGAAAAACGTTGAAACCAAGCCCGTGGTGCTTGTTTAAGACCATAGAGAGACTTGTTAAGGAGACAAACATGATTAGGATATGAAGAATGTTCGAAGCCAAGAGGTTGCTGACAATAAACTGTTTCTTGAAGAGATCCATGAAGAAAAGCGTTTTTGACATCAAGTTGATGGATGGACCAAGAGGAAGAGACGGCGATGCTAAGAACAGTACGAATAGTGCTGGGTTTGACAACCGGGGAGAAAGTCTCATCATAATCAATGCCGTGTTGTTGAGAGTAACCACAACATACCCATCGAGCTTTGTAGCGTGCAAGACTTCCACTGGAATTAAATTTGTGTCGAAAAACCCATTTACCGGATACTATATTAGTGTTTGATGGACGAGGAACTAGTTGCCATGTGTTATTTTGAATGAGAGCATCATATTCATCTTGCATAGCTGCGGCCCAATTAGGATCGAGGAGAGCTGATTTGCAGGATTTTGGGAGGGAGGAAGAGACAGAGACATGTAGATTAAGACAATCTTTGGCAGGGAAACGAAAACCGGATTTGGCACGGGTACGCATGGGATGATCATTAGTAGGTACTGGAACAGATATAGTGTGAGGAGGAGGTGTGGGTGATGAAGAATCCGCGCCTGGCGCAGCGGAAGAAGCGGACGCGGGAGTAGGTGGCGAAGGCGACGGTGGCGGGAGGTCTGCCGCGGGAGAGAGGTCGATGGTGGCGGCAGGAGAGGGCGTGGCAGAATCGGCTGCCGCGGCAGAGAAGTCAGCATGTTGTGCTGCCGCGACAGGAGCGACAGCAGGATGGAATTGTTGAGAGAGAGGAAAAATATTGCGACGAGGGGGATTGGGAGATAATGTGGATGGGGTAGGGTCTGGAGTTTGACGCTCGGAAAAAGGGAAAATATTTTCAGCAAAGGTGACATGACGAGACACATGAGCACAACCACTAACAAGATCTAGGCAACGATATCCGTTGTGTTTATCAGAAAAACCTAGGTGAACACACGGGATAGAGCGAGGTGAAAGTTTGTGAGGATAAGTAGAGTAGGAGTTAGGAAAACAGAGACAACCAAAGACACGAGTATCGGAGTAGTTTGGGTGAGAAAGAAATAAAGAGAAGTATGGCGTGGTGTGAGAAGTGACTTTAGATGGTCGAATGTTAAGGAGATATGTGGCCGTGTGGAGGGCTTCAGCCAAACACTTTGAGAAAGGTATAGTCTGGAGATATGTGGCCGTGTTTGGAACGAAACTCCAGTTTGCGACTGTTCTGGGGACGTAGGTGTGGCCAACACGCCCAGCCAAACACTTTGAGAAAGGTATAGTCTGGAGGTTCATGAAATAAAAGCTCAATAGGTGTTTTCATATTAAGGAGTCTAGTGGGAAGCCTGTTAATGAGAAAACAAGCTGTAATAAACGCGTCACTCCAAAAGAGAAAGGGGACAGATGCATGCGCAAGAAGGGTTATGCCAGTTTCAACAATGTGACGGTGTTTACGTTCAGCAACGCCATTCTGTTGGTGAGTATGTGGGCAAGCTACACGGTGAGCAATGCCATGCTTCTCAAAGAAGGAACTAAGATTACGATACTCACCCCCGATCGGACTGAACATGAACAATTTTCTCTTTGAGGAGCCTCTCTACATGACGTTGGAATTGCAAGAAGACATCAAACACATCAGACTTGCGTTTAAGAAGATAAATCCATATAAAGCGACTATAAGCATCAATAAAAATGACATAATAGTTGTGACCACTAACTGAAGTTTGGGCATGGCCCCACACATCTGAATAAATAAGCTCAAGAGGAGTTTTGGCTACATAATTTGACACTGAAAAGGGTAACTGATGACTCTTGCCTTGCTGACAGGCATCACAGACTGCAGGTTCTTTATTACTAGACATAAGTGGGAGATCATGACGACGAAGCACATGACGAACAATGGGAGTGGCAGGGTGACCAAGGCGAGAGTGCCAATGTGATGACGAGGCTCGCACGACACTGAGGACATGGGAGGCGGCAGACACATCAAGAGAGTAAAGACCATGGCGACTCCAACCTCTAAGAAGAACGTCCCGCATGACTCGGTCCTTTACAAAAAAATGAAAAGGGTGAAACTCAACAAAGAGATCATTATCAAGAGTGAGCTTTTTAACAGACAGTAAATTACGAGTGACCGAGGGAACACGGAGAACATTACGAAGATGAATGGACTTGGATGTACGGGTAAGAAGGGATGCCTGACCAACATGGGAGATGTGCATACCTGACCCGTCAGCAGTGCAAACCTGGTCGTGGCTGGTGTAGGACTCCCGCGAGGTGAGGTGAGAGAGATCATGTGTCAGATGATCCGTAGCGCCAGTGTCCATGTACCATGTGGGATCAACAGGGTAAGATGAAGTAGACCCCTGTGTCGCGAGAGCCGCTTGTTTCTCATTACCACGGCCATCATTCCCAATACCAAGGAACTCTTGCTTGAAGCGTCGATGGCACCGAGAAGCAAGATGTCCCTCAATGCCGCAAAGCTGACAAGGCACCTTGGTGCCACATGCTGGGCACTGCCAGGCGCGGCCACGGCCGCCAGTGTTGCTGTTGGGGAGGGGCGGGGCGGCGTGGCTGGCTGGCGAGGCTGCGGCAGGGGCCCGCCTTGCGGGCGCGACTACTGTGGGCCACGTCCGCCACCACGGTAGGCCGCGTTGGCCACGGCATCGGAGGGGCCATCAGGGCGCATCTTCAGGCGACGTTGCTCAGTATTGAGAAGGCAAGCATAAAGCTCACGGGGCGGAAGAGGAGTGTCCCGACCGTTGATATTCTCCACAAGAGCCTCATAGTCTTCGTCAAGTCCGTTGAGAAGGAAGGAGGTGAACTCCTCATCGCGGAGAGGCTGCTCAATGGAAGAAAGAATGTCCGCCATCTCCTTAACCTTATTGTAATAGGTGGAGATAGAGGAGTCCAGCCTTTTGATTTCACCAAGTTTAGTACGGATCGCCATAGACCGAGCCATAGACTGCGAGGAGAAGCTGGAGTCTAGAGTTCCCCAAGCATCTCGCGAGGATGTAGCAAAGACAACCATGCCCGCCACCGAGGAGGTGAGCGAGGACTGTATAGCACCAAGGATGGCTTGATCCTAAGCAACCCAAAGGCGATGCGCCGGGTTATTGATAACCATCGGGGCACCGTCGGCCATTGTAACCTGAATAACAGCCGGAGGACACGGCAATGACCCGTCAACGAATCCCTCGAGGTAATGGCTGCGCAGAAGAGGCAACACTTGGGCGCGCCACAGGAGATAGTTGTCGGAGTTGAGCTTGACCGTCAGAAGATGGGCGAAGTGGAACGATGCGGCGGGGATAGCATGGCCGGCGTCCGGTACAGCAGCAGGCATGACGACAGGTACGACAGCAGGTACGGCAGCAGGGGCCGTGTCTGCGATGGGTGGAGGTGGCGGCGGATAATGCGGCCCGTAGGACAGGGGCGGCATGCCGTAGAACAGCGGCTGACCGTAGGGACCAGCACCGTAGGGCACCAGGGGCGCCGACCCGTCCTGTGGCGGCGGCTGGACAGCAGCGCCAGGGACGCCCTGAAGCGCCGTGATCGGAGCAGGGGCAGCCGGAGCCGGCGTGTAATACGCGGGCGAAACCGCCGCGGGCGATGCCGAGGGAGTCTGCACAGGGGGCGTTGGGGCCTGGGCGAGTGGGGAGACACTCTAGGCACATCAAGAACTTTCCACCAACCAAAGCTCCTGACCGAGGATTAGTTCTCTTGTTCTGACACACTCATGCGTGTGGATGTACTCCCTCCGTCCCGCGGAAAATGTCAGACGCTCTATACAAATGATATTTTACAAAGAACCCCTTTATAAGTATAAGTACCACTATATTGAAGACATGAGTACAATTACATTACACACGAGTACAACTACGTACGAAATCGAGGTACCTTCAAGTAAGAGTATAGCTATGTAGAAAGCACAAATACAATTACGTACAAAGCAGGAGTACAGTTACGTACAACGCAGGAGTACGATTACGTACAAGTACAACTGACACACGATTGAGTAAAAGTACAGCTACACACAAGATAGTACAATAACCGAGTAAAGAGAAAAACTACACTAAATACACTAAAAATAAAAGTAATTATCAGTGCAAACTCGACACGTGCCAAGTACATCCATACTACTATTAGAATTACGGAAAAAGTTTCTTGAAACCTGTCAACATGGGATCTAATTTTAAAGATCTCAACGCGAGGATCTCAAAAGTAAAAAACGATTTGAAACTTAAACATTGGTTATCAAGATATATCATTTTAAAAAACAAATCTAAAATATAAAGGGAAGAACTGACACAACCAACCCTCCACCTGTCATTCTCTCTCCTTCCTCATCCCGACCTAGCTTCCCGTTGCGACATGTGGGGAGTAGGGAGACCACTTCCCAAAAAAATCCTAGCACCAGAAGACGCCACTTGTCACGTGCGGACAGATCAAGTTGCCTCCCTTAACGAAGGTCGGCCTTTTTTAGAGATTTCGCACCTCGACTAACCACACTCATCCGACAACAGCGCCGCCAACGTACGTATACGTAAGGTAGCGAGAAACCATGTTAGCCCATAGGAGACAAGTTTCTTTTCCGGCCTCTTATGGTAACTTGGGTTGGCCCTTCCTAGGTTTGGTGTCACGCTCCACGTCTCAAACGTATCTATAATTTCTTATGTTCCATGCTAGTTTTATGACAATACCTACATGTTTTGTTCACACTTTATATTGTTTTGATGCATTTTCCGGAACAAACCTATTGGCGAGATGCCGAAGTGTCAGTTCCTGTTTTCTGCTGTTTTTGGTTTCAGAAATCCTAGTAAGGAAATATTCTCGGAATTGGACGAAATCAACGCCCAGCATCTTATAATTCCGTGAAGCTTCCAGAACACCCGAGAGGGACCAGAGGAGAGCCACAGGGGGCCCACACATGGGGCTGGCGCGGCCAGGCTAGGGCCCGCGCCACCCTATTGTGTGGCGGCTCTGTACCCCCTTCGACTCCGCCTCTTTGCCTATATAAAGGTCCCTGACCTAAATCTTCGATACGGAAAAGCCACGGTACGAGAAACCTTCCAGAACCGCCGCCATCGCGAAGCCAAGATCTGGGGGACAGGAGTCTCTGTTCCGGCACGCCGCCGGGACGGGGAAGTGCCCCCGGAAGGCTCCTCCATCGACACCACCGCCATCTTCATCAACGCTGCTGTCTCCCATGAGGAGGGAGTAGTTCTCCATCGAGGCTAAGGGCTGTACCGGTAGCTATGTGGTTAATCTCTCTCCCATGTACTTCAATACAATGATCTCATGAGTTGCTTTGCATGATTGAGATCCATATGATGAGCTTTGTAATCTAGATGTCGTTATGCTATTCGAGTGGATTTTACTTATGTGATCTCCGGAGACTCCTTGTCCCACGTGTGTAAAGGTGACAAGTGTGTGCACCGTGTGGGTCTCTTAGGCTATATTTCACGTAATACTTATTCACTGAGTTATGATTTGAGTTGGATGTCTCTATAAAATTTTGGTGTGTTAGTACCTCCTATGAATGCTCAAAGTGACAGCGTGGGGTGTTCATTAGTACTTGGGAATACATCTTTAAGGTTTGCCTACATGATGAATTAGAGTTCGTTATCTTGCCAGAGAGTAATTCGGAATAGCATAGTGAAGTGCTTATTTATATTGCATTATGATTGCAATGTTGAGAGTGTCCACTAGTGAAAGTATGATCTCTAGGCCTTGTTTCCAAATACTGCAATCATCGCTTGTTTACTGTTTTACTGCATCTTTACTTCCCGCAATATTACTACCATCAACCGCACGCCAGCAAGCACTTTTCTCGGCGCCGTTACTACTGCTCATATTCATTCATACCACTTGTATTTCACTATCTCTTCGCCGAACTAGTGCACCTATACATCCGACAAGTGTATTAGGTGTGTTGGGGACACAAGAGACTTCTTGTATCGTGATTGCGGTGGTTGCTTGAGAGGGATATCTTTGACCTCTTCCTCCCTGAGTTCGATAAACCTTGGGTGATCCACTTAAGGGAAACTTGCTGCTGTTCTACAAACCTCTGCTCTTGGAGGCCCAACACTATCTACAGGAATAGAAGCGTGCGTAGACATCAAGCACTTTTCTGGCGCCGTTGCCGGGGAGGAAAGGTAAAAGGCACTCATACTTCGGTCTCAGGTAACTAATTACTTTTCTGGCGCCGTTGTGTGAGTGTTCGAAGCTATTTCCTTTAGATCCTGCAATTGCATCTTTTTGTTTCTTGTTAAACACTAGTTAGGCTTAATGGAAAACAACAACACAATGAGAGATCTTTATGAACTTTATCTTGAATTAGGACATGATGTGTTTGAAGAGAGAATTAAAAAACCCATGGAACTTTATATGCATGCTAATGGGAATGTTATTAGTATGAATGCTTTGAACACCATTGTTGCTAATGCTATGGAAAATTCTAAGCTTGGGGAGGTCGGTTTTGATGAAAATGATCTCTTTAGCCCTCCGGGTATTGAGGAGAAAGTTTATGTTGATTATGATATGCCTCCCATATATGATGATTATAATGATAGTGGTCTTTTGGTGCCGCCTACTATGGAGGATAAGTTTAATTATGATTACAATATGCCTCCCATATTTGATGATGAGAATAATAATGATAGCTACTTTGTTGAATTTGCTCCCACTACAACTAATAAAATTGATTATGCTTATGTGGGAGAGAGACACGCTCCGTTGTTGCGTATGAACACATGTGTTCTTAGCTTACTCTTAATGTTCATGGCGAAGGTTGAAACTGCTTCGTTCATTGTTATATGGTTGGAAACAGAAAATGCTTCATGTGGTAATTGGTATAATGTCTTGAATAATTTGATACTTGGCAATTGTTGTGCTCATACGGATCATGTTTAATCTCTTGCATCATGTACTTTGCACCCATTAATGAAGAACTACATAGAGCTTGTTAAAATTTGGTTTGCATGATTGGTCTCTCTAAGTCTAGATATTTTCTGGTTAAGGTGTTTGAACAACAAGGAAGACGATGTAAAGTCTTATAATGCTTACAATATGTTCATATGTGAGTCTTGTTGCACCGTTTCATACTTGAGTTTGCTTCAAACAACCTTGCTAGCCTAGCCTTGTATTGAGAGGAATTCTTCTCGTGCATCCAAATCCTTGAGCCAAAAACTATGCCATTTGTGTCCACCATACCTACCTACTACATGGTATTTCTCTGCCATTCCAAGAAAATACTTCATGTGCTACCTTTAAACAATTCAAAAGCTATTATCTCTTATTTGTGTCAATGTTTTATAGCTCATGAGGAAGTATGTGGTGTCACTACAAGAAAAGTTGCCATGGCCGACGAAGTTGAAGTCGCGCCGTGGTTGCTGGTGTACCATGACTGACGATTTTGGGTTT